>NW_023999630.1:0-1200 GCF_014805625.2 Glossina fuscipes
GCAAGTTTCTCTATTAACGTATTAGACTATACTTTTTGAATATTTTTCCACAATTCTTTTTTATTGCTACAGGAGGCATGATACTTTAGTTCTCCCTATATATTCTGAAGAGTATTGAAACCGGGAGAATGATTTGGGCATTCAATGGCATCCAAATTCTACTCTCGGAACCAAGATTTCACCAAATTTGCCAAGAAAATCAGGCATCCTGGCTCTTTAGGAAATCTAATGTAGATTTTTTTGCCTTTTAAACGAAATCCATTTGTCATTGTCGCGTCGTCTTCAAAGAAACTTATTTTTGGGTCGTCGCTCCAGGCTATATTTCTCCACCTTTTTTCGTCTTGTGGTCTGTGCCTTACTTGTTTACTTTCTCTAAATTACCTTCTCACTAAAGGAGCTTTCCGAGCCATTCCTCTTGGCAGGTTAGCGAACGACGAACAGTTAGAGAATACATAGCATTCCCAAATTTTATTGGAAACCACTCCAGACGGCGTGAAGCATCTCGCTTTGCTGAAATTGTAGTGCGATTGTCGGAACCAGGAAAAGTATTTTTAATTGCCCCGCATCACCCACTGCTATTTTTGAGGGTTCGAAGCGTTCAAGCCGAAATTTTGTGATCGATCTAGTGTTGCGGTAGTCAATTTATATGTTTTCCCTGACTTCGTAGCTAATCACCCTGCATCCTGCCTCTTTGCTACCATGATGTGCTCAACCTATCTGATATTACTTTAAACATCGATTTATATTGCGTTTCCTTATCAAAAAATACGATTTACCTTTTCAGCAAAATTTTGCAAACCCCTTTACCTTTCAAAACTTTAAAAGGCGCGCACCTATTTCACTGTCCAGCTGGAAAAGCCACTAAAACAATATAAAAGCCTTCAACTTTTTACTGCAAGAAGTAGCTCACGTGGGATTCCAGGTATTAAACACGAACTGTTTTTCAACATGTAAAAACATTGTGTGAGCTATGTTTTTACAAGTTCTATGGAATAGGACTGAAAACACACTTCGCACCTATTTTTCTGCTCGCATGTGTATATGTAAACTCTAACTGCCACGTCATCTGTAATTCGACAGTACACAACCATCATCACATGCAGGCGTACCCAACCATCATCACATTATGAAATTTTTTTTTCTATTACATTTTTTGTTTTTTTTATATCGCAAGTCAAGGCATACAACTTTTTATCCTAA
>NW_023999631.1:0-1195 GCF_014805625.2 Glossina fuscipes
AGTTTTTATTTGCTCTTCTATGGTTTGTTTTATTTGGTAAAAATGTATAAACTTTATATTCGACTAGTTAACAATAACTTTTTAAACAAATGACATTGAACAAATAACTTTTTAAAATAAAATTGAGTCGCAGAACTTTTAATAATTCGTAGCCCTTTTTGCCTTTCGCAATTAGTTGCAAAATCATATTATTTAAATAAATTTTTTCATAAAATTTTTAAAATATATAATTAAACAAATTCTTAGAACAGAAAATTCATTAACTCACTGATACGCTTGACGCTCCCCAATATTCGCTTCTTTATTTTGTCAACGTTTACTTAAACGCAGCACATAAACATCTTTCTTCTAAAACATTGTTTACATTTCATACTAAGGTAAACACATTATATGTTTTTCCCTTGGTTTTCACGAATGCACAAAAACTTTTCACGTTCCTTCTAAGGTTAATTCTCATTTGCTGTAAGTAAGAAAAGTAGCACGTAGTGTTCAATACTATGAGATTGTTTTTCTGGTGTAGGATGATACATGGGAATATGTGTGTATGGACAGTATTTTTGAATACCAACTTAGCAAGTTCGAATCCGAACTGAGCTCACTTCACTATGCTGTTCTTAATACTGCAAAGACCTCTAGAATCTTTTTCATGCCTTTATAAAATTACTTTGAAGTTGCTTTTGATGAGAACTGATTCGGCACTCATTTACAACTTCCTGCAAGACAATTTTGTCTTGAAAAGATGAATTCAGATATCTGCAGCTTTAGAAATTTTATTACAAGAGTATACCTGCCATAACGCGGTCAATATTAATCCCTTCTACAGAAGATAATAACTTTCACTTTCATTTAACCATTAACGCTTGTCTTCGGGGTATTGCCTTCACGGAATGAAACAACATATATACTGCGAGGGCTATTTTTGCCAAAACCTGGTGCTTGGCTAGCTAAACGGCTCCAGGTTTCTTTTCACAAGAAATTTCTTCAAAGTATTCTTTTCTTAGAAAAATAGATTTCCGGATTTCTTCTTTTACACTTACAATTTTCCTTTTCTGTATGAAAGTTAAGTCCTTTTTTCTTTATCTAAAGGCCTCGCACCACCATTATTGTAACCGCGCCAACCGGGACAACACGGCAACTTCCACTCTGCCTCCAACTCATCTCTCACTTACTTTACTCTCACTTACCAACTTGACTA
>NW_023999632.1:0-1009 GCF_014805625.2 Glossina fuscipes
CAAAGATTTCTTCCTGTTTCGTAGCCGCCTTAATAGTCTGACACTTCGCGCAATAAAAACTTGAAAACTTATGCATTATTTTTATTATTATTTATGGATTATGTCTAATTTCAATGGCACATATGTTTTCTGAATTCTACCGATTTTTTCACAACAAAGATTGTTTCCCCATTTGTAGCCGCCTTAAGGGTCTGACACTTCCCGCAATAAAAACTTGAAAACTTATGCATTATTTTTTTATTAATTATGGTTTACGACTTTTTCAATCACACATATCTTTTCTGAATTGTTCCGCGTTTTTGACAAAAAAAGTTTTCTCTTATATTTGTTTCCGCTTTAAGCCTCTGATATTTCTCGTAATAAAACCGTGAAAACTTATGCATTATTTTTATTATTATATATGCGTTATGTCTTATTTCATTAACACATGTTTTCTGAATTCTACCGATTTTTTCACAGCAAAGATTGTTTCCCCATTTGTAGCCGCCTTAAGGGTCTGACACTTCCCGCAATAAAAACTTGAAAACTTATGCATTATTTTATTATTAATTATGCTTTACGACTTTTTCAATCACACATATCTTCTCTGAATTGTTCCGCGTTTTTGACAAAAAAGTTTTCTTTTATATTTGCAGCCGCTTTAAGGGTCTGATATTTCTCGTAATAAAACCGTGAAAACTTATGCATTATTTTTATTATTATATATGCGTTATGTCTTATTTCATTAACACATGTTTTCTGAATTCTACCGATTTTTTGACAACAAAGATTTCTTCCTCATTTGTAGCCGCCTTAAGGTTTTAAAACTTCGCGCAATAAAAACTTGAAAACTGATAAATTATTTTTATTATTATATATGGATTATGTCTAATTTTAATAGCACATATGTTTTCTGAATTGTTCCGCGTTATTGACATAAATGTTTTCTTTGATATTTGTATCCGCTTTAACGATCTGATATTTCCCGTAATAAAACCGTGAAAATTTATGCTTAATTTCTATTATTATA
>NW_023999633.1:0-1617 GCF_014805625.2 Glossina fuscipes
TTGTGGTTTTAAGCGTCCTCCGACAAAGGGAATTTAAGGAAAACTTTGTCTTTACATGAACATAATGCCTAGTTTTTGGCATCTATTATCGCGAAAACGAGTAAACTGCATTAGCTGAAGTGATGTAGGGTATTTAATGCATTGCCTGCCTAACTTCATAAAAGGAGATCAACCTGAATATAAAGAATAAGAGATTTATGAATATTATTCCCAAAAATTTTTCCATTAAAAAATTAAAACTTTACCTAAAGCTTAAATAATGTCCGTTTAAACTTAATAAAAAAGTAATAAGTAAGTGCATAAAAACTCCGAGACTCTGACAATAGTCCGCAATTATTGCGCGCGCCCGTTTATAATGCACAAGCCGTTTAGAATTGCTTTCATTAAATGTCAAATTTTTCTTCGTTTTTTTACAGAAAAGCGACCACTTTATTTACAGCCTATTCCCTTCAAGTCCGTAAGCCGTATTTTACATTTACCATTGAAGAATGGCGGCATATTCATTTTGTCGAAACATTGTAACGCCAAAAGGAAACTTTCAAAGACCCAATGAGGTATTCTACATTAGCGTCAACTTCCAAATTGATTAAAGCAAACGCCTCTTAGCATCTGTGTGATGTCTACCGGCTTAAAATTTGGCAAAAAGATTGGAGGTCCTCGCACGCAGATTGGTATTGAAGATGGGTAAAAATTTTCACTTAATTATGCAAAAATGAATAAAATCCATCACATCCACATACTATAAAGTAAGTTTAGTGAAAGTTTAGCTTTTTCATTTTCGTCTTTTCAATTTTGTAGAATAAGGTTGGGGGTATAAATCGGCCGAGGGTTTTAAGCTAATCAAGTATACGTATGCACTATACACAAAAAAATTGAAAATTTCAAGAGCAATGTAACAAAATAGCTTATTTAAATCTACCGTCTGCTACTAGCCACTACTTCTCCCATTTTTCAAGCAGAATATGATATCCGTGCGGAAATGATAGCTCACCTCTTAGGATTGTCCAAACAAGGACCAACTCTTTAGTTTTCGTCAACAGAATAGAAGCCGTGTTCGGACACACCATAAATCAACGATTGTAATCAGTTGTTTTCCAAAAGATTCATCACGCAGAGTGTAGAATATTATAATTCTGTTATGCGGAGACGAATTTCATCGTACTTAAAATCCACAATATTATGTTTTTTGGAATGATGTATCGGTTTTCCGTTCAGAAGCGTTGCATAAAATTATGCTCGATTAAGACCAAATTTTTTATGCCAACCATCGTGTTCTGAAAAAAATTTTAAATAAATTAAATTAAATTCTTGCAAAATTTATCCGATTTACTATCTTTTATTCGTTTCACTTCTACGGCCTTTAATTCGTATGCAACGATTGAGAATACTTGTGAATTCATGCTATTTGTTGGTATACGGTCCTTGTTATCTTATAATTTTTTCCTTATAATTTTTCAATGCACTTTTGGGTTTTTCTGGAAATGTGTTGAAAATCCTCACAAAAAGAAAACATTGTTGTTGTTAGCGTTCGGTTCGGTGCTTGTTGCTGGATTAATGGCGCCATTCAAATTGATTTAAAAACTTAAGAAGTCTTTATGGCTTTATTGAATTTAAGAA
>NW_023999634.1:0-4051 GCF_014805625.2 Glossina fuscipes
ACATGTATCATCATCCCACATGATAGAGGGGTTTATCCACATTTGCAATTTAAACGCAATGAACCCGTTCTGTGTGCGCATATCCATACACACACAAAGCGGTTTAGGTGTTAAGAATCCGTTTGTGTCGCTTATGGCATGGAAATTTTCTTAAATCTGCTTGATAACAGCAAAATGCAAATGTGGAGAGACACACGCACCGTTAAGCTTTGTTTACCAATACACAAAATTGTAAATCAGAAATTCACCTTAAGTTGTCTCTGTCTCAGATCTGTTTTAGAAGCATAGCAAGTATTGTGAAACGACAGCTATAAAAGCACGGCGCGAACGCCGATCATTCTTTTATTGTTCAACGGCAGTCGAAAGGAAAGGTAAGCATCCCACATTATTCCTTGATGATTCGCCGTTTCCTGCAATAGGACTGCTAATCATTCTACGGTCTGAAGAATATTTCCCCTTACCCTTGGGTCAAAAGAAATAAATCCCTGAACTAAGCTGGAGTGGTAGTACGATGAACAATACCCACGTTCATTGCACATTAAACATGCGATAATTCTTCAAACGGTATCCAGAACAGTACTTATCGTAATCCTTCAAAGCGATGCCTAGAACACCGCTTCATGGCAATTTTAACGGGATCGGCCAAAAACGCGGCACGCATCACACATTTGCTATGCTGGTTTCCTTTCTCTACCACACACGTATCAAAACAACAAAAAACACATTCCTGAAATAAAACGCCTGGGACTAGGCCTGAGTATACCCCGGCTATAGAAGGGGCAACCCTGAAGTGAAATCGTTACAATCTGATTGTGATTAAACTGAAGTTGACCAAAAGCGTGAATCGTGTTGCCACGGCCTTTTACGGCTGAATTCACTTCAAGTCCGTCCTTAAATAATGAGGCTCAAATTTTCCTTCTGCCAATACTTAAACAAATTTATGATAGCTTTAAAAGGCATCAAGAACAATAACAAGCGATTTCTAAGCAGTATCGGAAATACCCGAAGAAAAATTCCCTTTGGGTAACTTGAACAGTCTCCCGGTGAAAACCGCGGAAGACTTGTTTTTTCTTATGCACTTATAAAGTTGCTTGGCCTCAGATTTTCGCACCTTGAACTCTGCCAAGGGTGCTTTGGTGGTATTGAAGTCGCCTACACCTTCAGCCTCTAGTTTAAGAAAGAAATTAACATAATCATTATATTTGGTATTATGTCTTGGAAGAATATAAATGCATTACATGTTTTTCTGTTTTCTGCACATTTGCAACAATACGTGAAAGAGCATTCTTAAAATTCCTCATTCTTCAAATATTAATCAATTATGGTATTAGGAATCTTAACAACAGCCCTATTGATTGTTGATACGACGTGGAGTGCAGCGTAGATAATAAGTGTTAGCAAACGATTCAAGAAATAAAATAAAATCACTTGAACAATTCTACGAAGTTAGCTGCCCATGTGATTCATTTTATATTAATTTTGTAATATTTAATTTACAGTTATTTTCAAAATATTCCGCCACGCACATTTCCAAAATGATATGTTCGGAAAATCTGCCTGTAAAATCTCGCTTGGTCATGGAACTCAAATATTTTTTCAATATGTGTGTATATACGGTATATCGTGAAAAGTATATATGTGTCCGTTCTTTCGCTTGTTTCATTGCAGACAATTTCGTCGTTTACAACAAATACTAGGAATACATGGAACCAGATAATAAAGCGTGAAAAAAGTGTACAAAGGCAGCGAGTACGCGTCCAAGTTTCTATCCCACCAAAACGAAACAAGAGCTTGCGATCGGTCGTTCATGAAAGAACTGGAAATCAATCTGTTTCTTTAATTCTGTTCTGTTGTTCTTTTGAACGAGAGCTGTTGAATAGTTTTACCAGACTAAATCCTCGGAAAAGTACTGGGCCAGATAACACCACACTCATAGTTCTAAAGAAGTGGTGGCACACTTTCTAGGCCATTACGCAATCTCTTTAGCATGTGCTATTTTATTGGCATTTTTCAAACTTGCTACAAGACCAATGTCTAAGCTGTACCCAAGAAATGGAACCTCACAAAACCTGCTAATTATCGGCCAATCGTAATCTGCTTTGCAATAGCCAAGATCGTAGAAAGCATGGTTAACTACCACCCGGTTAGTTATCCGGAATGCAATTGTGGGGATTAGTAGTAGTTTTCGTTTTATGGTAAACTTGTAAGAAATGCTTTAAAAATATGAAAGGTTGGTAAGCTTGACTTGGTTGGTAGGAATGCAGTACAAAGCAATTAACGTAGTTTTACCCAACCCAGGGAGCCATCTATTGTTCACCTTCTGGCTCACAGAAAAAGAAGGAGTGAAATGAAATTAATTAATATTGTAAAGTGAAAATTGGATATTTCTTTAAATAAATAATTCGCAGCCAGTGATGGAACATTTTATATAGTGACTGCTAGCAATAAATAGACAACACCACACAATGACTTCCATTGGCGACGTAATATTCTACCTCAACGAAAAATGCAGCCAGTCCACCGTTTTTACCGTTTTCGGCAAAAGTAAGATCGTTGCACTGGATATTTCATAGGCATCCGACAGAGTATAGCCTAAGGTTGATGTCGATGAGAATGTTACTCGATTTGTATCGAGTATCCTAAATAAGGGTACGATGACAGTTGCAGTCGACGAATTTTCATCGAAAAAAGTGTACTTAAATTTAGGGCCATCACAACTCTTCCGCTTCCACTCTTCCTAACATTTATCCGTAACCTTCTATGCGTGACAGGGAAACCTACTTATTCATTCGCGAAACAGTATCTGCGTCACTCGTTCTTTTTAACCAGGAAAGTAAGCAGCTCCAAAATACTCAACAAATGCTGCGTAACGACTGACACATTAAATCGAGACTTCATAAAAATAACGGAATGGAGTCAAGCTAATAGGCTAAACTTTAATGCAACCAAAACACAGTGCTGAATTTTAAGACATAGAGAAATTGGCGAACGACCATTCCCTTTTGGTTGTGTTAATGGAGAAGAACCGGCAGCCTTTATATTTTAAGCATGGTTTTTTAAAGCAGCAAAAAAATATTTCGCTGCAACGGATATCCCTTCCACTTATATCGCATATGTCCGGCCAAAATCAGTGTACAATTCGTATGTGTAGATGGGAGCCTCCAAATCTTGCTTGGAGTCGCTAAGCTGCATACAGCAAAAGGGCCAGGGGTTCACGAGCGACGCAAGCATGTCCAAAACACTCGATATCCTCGAGCATCATCGTAATTTCGGCTGTGTGGTACTTACGTAAAGGTGCATCCACGGTAAGTCTTCTGCAGAAATGAAAAATACTTCTCCACCAGTTAAGCTCTCTGCAAGAACCACAAAGCTTTTTCAACGTTCCCACCCTCTCGTAAAGCTGTAACTTAACAAAGTTTAAGAAGTATCGGACAATGTCAACGAGATCATTCGCTGGAAAATGAAGTAAGGAAATAGCTATGGTCGAATGTTCTATACCCATTACCTCATTCTTAAAAAAGGAAAACGCAAAAAATTAAATTTCCATACTGTGTACTGTTCAGTGCGTGTGACTAACATTTTCAAGTTTTAGAATAGAATAGAAAAAAAAAAATTATTTCTTAATTCTATTTTTAGAGTAAAATAGAATGAAAATAGAAAATTAGGGTAGAATAGAAATTTTTATGGCTGCATTTCAAATAATGAGAAAAACCCAAATTCCTTGCTTTTGAAAGTAGATGTGTTTGTGCGGTAATATAAGCGTGTTCTTTGACTGATTTGGTTGATTCTCTATACAAATCTGGCTGAAATAATTTCGCTGATTTTGAAGTCTGTAGCTATTGCGATAAAGAGAATTTTTACCGATAAAAATAGAGACCGTTAGACTGAAGAACAGGAATTTTAACTTGAACTCAATATTTAAAACACATTAAAACATGTACACTCTGCAGGGTCTATGAAACTTTCTTCTACATGTTGTAGACATATTGGTAAAAAATGTAAATGCGAACAAACCTCGGGTAGGGTGTCTGTCGGTCTGTATCAACCGCAA
>NW_023999635.1:0-3505 GCF_014805625.2 Glossina fuscipes
ATTTAGCTGATACCGAACCTTGTATACTCATCACCGTTATCCCAAAGAGCAAAATAAAAGAACTAAATTTTGATACTCTATAATATGATTTTTTCTATTTTCAGAGTAAAAGTTTTAGCCGCTTTGCACGTTTATACGCGATATATTCATTTTCACTAACGGGAGAATGATTACCACATATACTACATAGTTGGGCAGACGGATAGATGGAGAGACGAATAGACGGACATACTTAGCTTCTTTCCAAATTAAACATGATCAAAAATTTATATACTTTAGGGGATTTTTGAGCCTTGTGTCTGCGCCTTATAAAAATATTGATAAAAAAGATCAAATTTTGATGCAGTTTAATACTGGGTAGGCTAGGTCACCTTTTTCCATTTTTCTACAGATACTACACCATCGCCATACAATACGCATTCAAATTTGTTTTCATTTATCTGACATAGTTTACGAGTAATGAGAAAAATACAACATTTATAATTCGGTGTTCCCAGTTTGTCCACCGATTTGACCGATTTGTCAATTTTTAATGCCAATGAAGAATATGCAAAATAAGTTTCAACATTTTGTCTTGCTTAGAATGTTGTGAAAGAATAATAGAATGGTGCAAATGAATATGTAACGAAGTAGCCAAATCAATGCCAGTTAATTTGTATAATCAGATTAAGAAATTGAAAGATCGTAGTGTTATTCGTAAACTGTACAATATTTGTGACTATGTGACAGTGAAGAGTTTTGGGAATATAAATGAGACGGGAAAAAAGATAATACCAAACTCTAAAGGTTGTGGCGTGCACGTTGTTAAATTTGCTCGTGTTTTTTTTCTGTTTTGCTTTTGTCTATGCACAGTTTAAAAAATACAATGACCGATGAAGCTGGCAAATGGCCTTGCATATCTACTTTGCATAACGGGTAACTTTAATGTACAATATCTTTTCCTGTCGCAACAAAAAGCAAAAGATACAAGGAAAATGTAAGATCCGCAAATAATAGAAAATTCATTCTTGGTTAGTCTGTATGTGATACTTGCCATATAAGAGTCATCGTTACCATGATGTCGTCTAACAATTTAAGAGCAGTGCGATTCGCGTGTGTCTGGTGCAATATGCACATTTTGCATTTTTGCATAAACTAGTTTATAGTTAAAAAAGAAATACATTGCAGACATAACATAGAACTTTTAAAGGGTTAAAAGTTTGAAAACACTACAGCAAATAGAAACAAAAGCAAAATTGAAGTTATTAGTTAGAATTTTCGTTCATTTTAATATATCGAAATTTTAGCAGGTACAATGGTATATTAAGTTTCGTGCGGATGTAAGCATTTCCCAGAAAGACTAGATAGATTTACTTTTTATTATACCCACATATGATTCAAAATCATTTTTTCGTTCGTCCATCTGTGGGTTTGTCAGCCTGCAATTTTTGAGATATTTTTTAGAAATTGATATACTGCCGTTATTTGGTCCACAAACGAAGTAAATGAAAATGGTCCGGATTGGGATTCTTTTCCGACCATTTTCTATATAACGCCCTATTCTAAATAGGTGATATGTGGATAATTGTAGGGAGGTGTAGCGTCGTGCCTTGCCATAATATTTTCACTTGATATAAATTCAAAAGTTGTTCTTAATATATTAATACAGATAAGACTGTGATGGTTATCATAAAGTAAGAAGAGATGTACTTAGGAAAGATAACAGTGAGTTCACTATAGGAGGGCGAAGTGTGTCTTAACGAACACAGGTAAACACTTAATTCTAGGCAGATACATTGCAGAAGAAAAGGCGTGCTGCAGGTCTTGCGCTACTGTACGCTGTAGAAGTCGCTAGATGTCTTAATGTTTGAACCGTGAAGGTAGGCCTTAAGGCGTCGGGCATCTGCAAAGCGCGTCTCAATTCTCGTCACTGGATGGCGAACATCTTCGTTTATGCGAGTAGACTTATGTGCTTTACAATTGCCTAGCCTCCTATCTCTTGAAAGACGGTATACCTCCGACGAGACAGTGGACAGTTTTTTTAAGCTTAACGAGCACAATTTATCGATTTTTGATATTTTCCGATATATAGTCCTGGGCCTTTATTTATTTTCACTACTCTAGCTGCCATGGCTTACTGCTTCTTCTCAGGATTACACACTCAAGTGAAGCGTCCTTACGAGTTTAATAGAACCGTGGTCGTTTAGGGAATACCGTTTGTACTTGCTTGCTTCTAATGGCTGTGGTTTTAAGCTCTCATCGCTCCTTTTTGTACCATTTTTAGCGAGCTAAGAACTCCGCCCTATACGTCAAACTTTACACAGGCGACCGTGCTTGGTAATATTTCGATTGTAGCGTACCTTACTCCTTGTGCTGCTAATAAATGGGCTTATTAATGTGGTTTGGTGGGCCTCCTGTTCATAGAGGCATCACACCGTCCTCTAATTTTTCAGATTAAAGCCGCTTATTCATAAAGTCGTTCATTTACTGACCATTGTAGATATCCTCTTTATCTTTCCTAATCGAAGTTATCAGCAGTTTATCGTTGTCCGTGTAGCGTTTGTAGTTCACTGGTCGTAGAAACTTCTGCTTCTATATTACAAATTATACCTTAATGGTCGATGTGTGCAGAGCTATCACTTAGCCGCCATTTTGACTTTGAGAAAAAGCTCCTGCTAACGAACGTAAAATCAACGACAGGCTCAAATCCAGTTTTAAAAAAGGTATATTATTGATCCGCGCTTAAAAAGCTTATGCCGAAAGTTGTTATACTTTCAATTAGGCTCTTGACTTCGGAGTTTAAGTAACTCATTAGCAGCAAAATTGATAAACACCAGGTAACTCTCTGCCAAGAAGCTGTTTTGCATTAAAATCACTGTACTCAATCAAGTGTCAATAGCGGCTTTGCCGTGCTTACTTTTATCCAGTATTCACTTGGTGGTACTTAATGCGGATCAATCAGTATTCATATAGGTAAACTTTACTCGCTTAGGTAATGCTATCATAGCCCTTCCGCCCTTCTATTGTGCTTTGGGTGACTCCGCAGTATACTCATATATTCTGCAAACTAGGGCAACTTTTTCCTACAAACTGATGCGAACATGATTTCTTTAAGTGTTACAGCAGTTAGAATCATTTTTTCAATGTTAGTCTGGCAACTGACGCACGCGAAATCGTACGCTTTTTTTAGTTTTATTGCTAATATTTTTTTGTTTTGAATTTTATACGCGTTTAAAACTGGGTTTATGTAAAAGTATAAAAGGTTTGAACGTGTAAAGTGTAAGAATTACATTAATTACATTCAAATTGTTGTGATTTTTATTTTGGTTCTTGCGGTTACCACTTGTGATCGCAATAGTAAATCTCTTTCGAGTCTGTTTTAGTTTTTTCTTTTGAGTTTTTTTCTTTTTTTATTTTCTTACTTTGGTGTCAATAGCTTTTCTCTTGGCTTGATTACCGTTAGGAGTATTTATATGGGAGAACGTCGGCGCGAATTTTAGCCCGCAACAAAAATGAGTTTTTTTTT
>NW_023999636.1:0-3376 GCF_014805625.2 Glossina fuscipes
CTGTATATAGATTATGCATATATATATGTAGTGTATAGATATAGCGGTACAGATAGAGAGTATATTCAATCGTGGGGCCGATGCATACCTTGAATGCATAGCTACTCGGTATAGATCTTTTTTCACTAGGGCGTAACTGGTGCTAACTATTAAAAAGGCGAACAAATGGAAATCGGACGATCCGAGCCACAAAATCTCACATTTAGTTAACATAGTGGTAAATTTTTGTTGCGAAGATTGAGAGAGTTTCCTATAACGATTGCAAAAGGTAAGCTTATCTTTGATCCCATCAAGTAAGCATATCTCTAATCAGTGTGAGATTCCAATTTGATTTAGCGACCTTGTAGCTCATTCATCTCTGCATAAGGATTGCTGCTTTCTATATACGGATTATTCGATTTTAATTAGTGTCTGAAGGCAATCTTTTCAAAAAGTATACTAACCACCTAAGCTCGACATCAATCTCCCAGAAACCAAAAAATATAACATATATGCGTTGATTTATTTTAGCACTTTCTCTGCTTCCAGTACGAAAAAGCTTTGAAGAAACCGCTATTAGGTTTTTGATCAACAGAGTACTTCTTGGTGTCTTTGCATCCGTTATCTATTAGTAAATGATAAAGCAAGTGCTTTTTGTTTCGATTGATTATTAAAAACGATAAGTAATGCGGAGGTGTTATATGTACGTAATATAACAAAACGAAACATATCAGGTGAGAAAATCGATTCCCTTTAGATTTACTTAAAACCTATTCATTACAAAGCTTAATAATCGAAATATTCACTATCCCTGTCTATAGCCTTTTGTTTCCTATTGCATAGGAAAGGGACTTCATGGTTTCGAAACGAAATAATCATCGACCCATTTTCGCTCAACTTCAACTCCTAGCCTTCTAAATATGCCGGCATCGATCTAAACAAGCAGTTATCAGAAGGAGCCACGCGTGGAGATTAAGCTGCAATCGACTCTGAGTTGAAGACCACTTCCTGTATTGCTTTTATTGTTTGCAGACAGGGTTTCCATAATGTAAAATCGCTTTTTGATTACCCTTGCCCGTAAATAGTCCTCTTGCCTGAAACAGAATAATATGCAATGCCTCAGATGCTGCTTGTGGACAAACATTATTTTATACTTTCTTATACCCACTGTGTGAGAAGGAATGAACGCGAGCAACCAATTTCAACACAGAGAACCTATTCTAGCAGTGTTCTACCAAGTCCGTCAGTATCCGTTATTTCAACTCTAACGGGTGCAATAGTTTATATCAAAAACTTGAAATTAAAGCACGTGTGTTCTTGCAATCAAATAAGTTGTTCAAAAAATTTTCGAAAAGTGGTTCTTCTTTCGATCATTTCGCTTACTCTGTTGCAAGGCATAAATTTAATTCCCTCAACAGCCAATACTACTGCAGATACCTTCAGTTTGTTAAATCCTCCTTGTTTTCTAACCCTAAATACTTTTTTAAGTTCGTTAATTCCAAAAGAAAAATCTCCATAAACCCGGCGTTTGTGTCTTTTAATGGCTCCGAGTCCTCGGATGATTTTGAATCCTCAAATCTCTTTGCGGAATACTTCCGACAGAACTTTTCAACTGCCAATTTTGATTTATCGGAAAATTATCCATATTCGATTTCTAATTCGGTTTCAATTCCTAACTTTGTTATATCGGAAAATGACGTTTTTGAAGGATTGAACTCTCTGAAATATAATTGTTCGCCTGGACCCGATGGCATCCCCTCATGTGTACTTATATCTTGTGCTGGCGAGCTTTGTGATGTTATCTCAAAGATTTTTAATAAGTCTTTGAATTTAGGTGTTTTCCCTTTGTGTTGGAAGACATCTTTCCTTATTCCTATTCACAAAAGTGGTAGTAGGCAACTTGTAGAGAACTACAGAGGCATCGCCAAGTTGAGTGTCTTACCTAAACTGTTCGAGCGAATTGTGGCTCAGCATATAGCCTTTTCCATGAAATTGTATATTTCTCCTTTCCAGCATGGTTTTCGACAGGGTAGATCTACGGTGACCAATCTGTTGGAGTTTACTTCTCATGTTTTCAAGGCTTTTTCTAGTGGTTCTCGCACTGATGTCATTTACACTGACTTTAGCAAGGCGTTTGATATGGTTAATCATAGACTTCTTAGATTTAAAATCCAGACCTCTGGCTTTCCTCTCTTCTTAGTTGAATGGTTAAGCTCTTATCTGTATGGTAGATCATTCAGGGTTTTGTTTAACCTCATTACCTCGGATGAATTTCCCGTGACGTCTGGCGTACCTCAAGGTAGCCACTTGGGACCCATTTTATTTAATCTTTACATCAATGATCTGCCCTCCGTGATTAAATTCAGTAAGATTTTAATGTATGCTGATGATGTGAAACTGTTTACTTCTTTTTCCGTAGAATCGCAATCACATCATCTTCAAAGTGATTTGAACAATTTGGTTGCATGGTGCTCCCTCAATCTTCTGAAGCTAAATCTAAATAAATGTAAAAAGCTTTCTTTCTTAAGAAGGAAGTCGTTTAGTACCCAATACTTCATTGATTCGCGCAGGTTGGAAGACGTCGATTCGTTCATTGATTTAGGCGTTCTATTCGATTATAGGTTACGTTTCAATTTGCATATTGAGTCCTCGTTAAGCAAAGCTAGGTCCGCTCTTGGTTTTATAAAGAGGTGGTCCAAAGAGCTTGATGATCCTTATATTACTAAAAGGCTTTACACGTGTTTGGTTAGACCTATTCTTGAGTATGCCTCTGTTGTGTGGTCTCCTTCATATAGATGCTACGTTGGTTCAATTGAATCTATACAAAAGCAATTCTTGCTGTTTGCACTTAGGAATTTGGGTTGGGACCCGATTTTCCCTCTTCCACCCTATGAAAATAGGTTGCTTCTGTTATCCTTACCGTCACTCGAGAAACGTAGATTTGTTCTTGGGGTTTCCTTCCTAATCAAATTAATAAATGGTGCAATTGATTCGCCCGCATTACTTCGTGAGATTTGCTTTAATGTCCCTAACCGCTTCTCTAGGTACTTTATGTTGATAAAGCTTAGTCAATGCAAATATAACTTTGAACTGTTTAACCCGCTCAGAGTTGTTTGCAAGAACCTAAATGATGTCTATCATCTATTCTCATTAACGGACTCTTTAAAGTCTATTAAAGCAATATTGCTCAACAAGCGCGATTTACCTATGTCATACTTAAACTGATTTAACCTTAGATTTTGTCATTATGAGTCGAAAATTAATTTGTTGTTAACAATTATCGGTTGCCAAGATTATGCATGTTTGCGATGGCTTAGGGGTTCACTTGCAATTTGGTCCTGTATCGGTTGTGGGCGTGGCTCTATGCTAATTGTGTACATGCTTTTTTTTTTTTTTT
>NW_023999637.1:0-1067 GCF_014805625.2 Glossina fuscipes
TTTACAATTCTTCCTCTTGCTCATATATTTTACAATTATTCCTCTTGTGTTCACAATTACTCCTCTTGCTCATATATTTTATAATTTTTCCTCTTGCTCATATAAATCACAATTGTGCTATATGGGAGAAGAAAAATGAAAGAAGAGTATTAATAAAGAGTCTGCGTCTCAGTTTATTTTCGATTTATAAATTCAGAAGCAAATGGTAGATCAAATATTGCAATCTTAATTTTGGAGCAGATGATTATTAATGATTTATTTCTTTTATTTTACAAGTTAGCTTAGAATTAAACCGTCATAATTTTTAAACAACGCCCTCGCTAAATTCCCCGTTGAAAGGCAAGGCCCAGAGTCGCTTCTAATAAAGAAATGGTTAAAAACCCAACTTAACAACTTAAATGTTAACGCCAATCAGCTATGTTAAACGCGCAACTTAACAGACCAGAGGGATTCAATTCTGTAAAATAACGGACCAAAAACGCAAAAGCCGTCGGCAAAACACAAATTTTAAAATGAAAAGCCGTCGGCAAATCTTTCTTGCGTTTGTAGCCAATTTCTAGTTCGGAAACTAAGGAATTGATCTTCTTCTGTTTTCGTTGAGAGAGTGATTTCAATAAAGCGCTGCTTACTCGAAAACCGAACTGTCATGTTTCATGTTGATCACCCCATATTAAAATTTCCGCTATTCTTCTTAACGATTCTACCAGCAAACCCTTATTGGAAAATACCCGAACTAAACTTATTTAATTTTACAAGTTAGCCTAAAAGTAGATCGCAATAATTTTTATTATCAAATTAAACAAAGCCCTCGTCAAATTCCCTGTTAAAAGCCAAAGCACAGAGTAGCTTGTAATAAATATAAAAAAAGGCAAAAAATGGCAACTCTGTTAAATGGTTAAATGCCCAACTAACAACTTAAATGGTAACACCACTCAGCTCTGTCAAGTAGCCATTTAACAGACTGAACAAAGGGACACTTCTGCTAAACGCAAAGCAAAGCCGTCGGCAAAAGAGGACACCTCTGTTAAAATGCAAAGCATGTCTCACGCATACTTCTCGTACAAATT
>NW_023999638.1:0-4192 GCF_014805625.2 Glossina fuscipes
AACGGAGAATGTGGTTTACATTACAGAACAGAAGAAAGTCTCCCGCACGGCATTACAGAAACACAAATTTGTGCTAAAGATCACGAAAATTTAAGAGACACTTGTCAGGTATCAAATAAATCTATCAAAAAAAAAACAAAAAAAAAACGGAGCAATGAACAAACAATATCGTTTGCAGGGTGATTCCGGCGGTCCTTTAATTTTGCATAGTAGCGATCAGTATGGCATTAGACGATCGTATGTGATAGGTATAACTTCGTTCGGTAAACCTTGTGGTTTTAATGTCCCAGCTGTTTATACCCGAGTTTCTGAATACATTGAATGGATTGAGAAGATAGTATGGCCTTCACACTGACAATGTGGTCATTGGAATAAGTGGAATGCACGGAAAATATGTAGCGAATAGTGTGAATCAAATATCTCCTACGTAAGATACGACAATACTTTTACAGCCTGTATTTAGGGGCTTTTGATTGCTTTGAGAAAAATGTTTTAACTAAATTTTTATTAAATTAAAATTTGTCATGGCTTATGCAATAAATTATTTATAATTCGATAATAAAACAAATTTATTATTATTAATACTTTTTATTAGTGAAATTTCTCTCGACTATGCATTCAACTCTTTTTTTACACGGTCTCTTTTTACGTGTGTTCGAAATAGCTCGGTTCATCAATAACAGATACACTTTTTTACACGGTTTTTTTTTTAAATTCTAATTTTGACAGTGCTTTACTAAAGCATGCGAGACATATCTGACATGTCTACGGATGATAGCATTTTTGATCGAGTCCATAATAAATATGCACACTTATTATCTTGTAGTGATGAATAGCTGCGAAATTGATTTTTATTCTTTATTTCATTTTCAATTTTTATATGTTGTACTTAAGGACTGACTTTTCGCTGTATACTAATTTTAAAGTGTTCCTGTAATAAAAATTCTTGTTCTTTGCATACGTAATGTGGACTTCATTATTACTTTTTTTTGCAGAGCTTTTTGAATAATAATAATAAAGTTGTGGAACATGTCCCCAGATTTACCATACGTCGCACTTATACGTAGCTTACTGCTAACTAACGTCTATCTATGTTCGATCTTCTTGTTCTTCAACCTGGCTCTCACATGCCAATTATGTATAAACCCACACGTATAACCATGTATAAACACAGAGAAACAGAAAATACAATTATTCTACCTAAATATAAAACCATAGAAACTTACTCGAAGCATTGTACACATAGGATGAGAAGCATACAGAAAGAAAAGGAGATCTTTTTACACATAAGAGTTTATACCTATGTATAAGGTTGCATGGCCTAACGGCGCTTATACATTGCTCCTACAGTGTTATGCGCTTTTTGCTTTCTTTTTTTTTTTTTGTTTCTTTTTTTTTTGTTTTATGATCGCGTGTGCCTATACATGTTAAAGATTTTCTATAGCTTGACGGCGTTTATAAATTTTGTATAATGTTGTATGTGTGTTCGTACATTTTACACATACGAGTTTCTGTATATTGATATGCATTGCTATGTGTGATTCTTTTGTCTATGCGGTTTGCTTGATCGTGTGTGCATTGTAATGCATAAGGGATTCTACCTGATTATATGACCTAACAGTGCTTACACAGTAATGTATAATATGTATGCGTTTCTATAGTGTGTTTATACAATTTAAGGCATACAGCTTCTGTATGTTGCTGTAGCCTAACAGTGATATGCAATGCTATATGTGTGATTTCTTTGGTATATGCGTTTGCATGAGCGTGTAGGTTTATGAATTGTAAAGCATAAGGGTTTCTATATGCGTATATGACCTAACGCGTTTTATACAGTAATGCATAATATGTATGCGTTTCTACAGTGTGTTTATACAGTTTCAGGTATTTTTATACTTGTGCGAGTGTTTATATATTTTAACATTTGTCGTACGATTTTATACCTATACTCTACTTGTGCCTGTGTTACATATTTTACATGTTCTATGCTTTTGCGCCGTTTCATACATGTTTTATTTATTCTAGCGATCTTATATCTAATTTACCCTTATGCGGGTGTTTATATATTTCGATGGAGGTGGTTCTTCATGCGTTGGTGACAAAAGACGTACGCAGACAGATCGGACTGACTAGTTGCGGACGATGGGTATACTCGGCGGACGGATTTGTTGTTAGTAAGGAAGTAAAACACTTCCTTACAATGTTCTTACTTGCTTTAAACAAAGTTTTGGGGGCGTCTTATTACTTAGTTATCTCTGCTTCTTAGTCTCTCCCTGTCTCTCTTTCCCTCTCTTCCTCTCTCGTTGAGAATGCTACTCCGACGGAGACTGACCCCGACAAACGTTAATATTGGCTATTAAAATCCCTTTCTTTCTTGCAAAATACCAAATTCGTCCACTTAGGGTCAAGCAGATTCTCGTAAGCAGACAAGATAGCATAGTTATTAGTTATTAGTATATTAGGAGTTCACATTTTAATAAAAGAAAAACAGATTTTGATTTGATTATTAAACGTTAGAAACACGCGTAAAAAAAAATGCTTTTATTTTTATAAATACTAAGTACGTAGTCCATATAAAGGTAAATATACATTTAGTTTGGTGAGGCGTGCTTTACTGCGTTGAATGCCCAAAAAGGAAATCTCTGCTAAGGAAACATATTTCGCTAGTCTGAATGAATGCTCCATAACACAGTTGCATGCGCACAAACCATCCAAATAATTTTTTTCTATTGCCCTTGAAGTTAGCTAATGGTATCATTTGGTCCTTCAATTGCACGGAACGTAGAATTTCTCTACAAGAATATAATTTTCAACTTATTGGTTATACTTTCCCCATTCAATAACACTTACTCACCCCTTATTAAATGCGTTGATGTAAAGCTCGTTGTGGATTCATATTTCGATTTTTGTATTCTCATCAATATTATATAGCAAGACATGCATATGAAAGACATTTATATTTAAAGATAGAATAGATAGATAGGTAGTTATCCGACCAACTATCCGAAAATTAGTTTCAAAGATGGTGGTACAAAGTCTTAAAGATTATGAAGCTCTACAAAATTGAGTTCAAATTTTAGATATTTAGAATGATTCTCTCTTACTTCATCTTTGAGTTGGTCAAGCCAGGCTTAACGTTTATCAGAAGAAGTGATTGTTGAAACTGACTGATCCTCCAAAACGTTAACAACGGGTGCAACGATTTCGTCAGAAATTCGGGTGCTGCCACCAAGTTTCTCGTATTCAGCTATGGACGGACGCAAATTATAATTTTAAATTAATGACTTTAAAAAAATTTTTAAGAGTTTATATTATTTATGTAGTTGTTGTTGTTGATATATTACTTTAATAAATGCAAAGATTTATTATGTAAATTTGAATGACACAACTCACAAACCTTGAATGGCATGCTGCGCTCTTTCAGCTTCTTCGGGAGTACTGTATTTGATAAAGAAAACCTCCGGTTTAGTGAACTCCTTATTGACGGCTTCTTCTATGGCCGTCTGAAATTCGACGGGATCATGTTTTCGATTCAACACATAAATAATTGTTTTCTCTTGTTTAGCAGCATCTTTGAAGCGCGCAGCCTCTTCGCTTAAACTGGTTACGGGACTTTTAATAAATATAATGCGATAATGCTTTCTTGGCACCGTCGAATCTGAATGCAATTTTTGCTCATGTGGATATTCTGGTGCAAAATGTAAATAAATATCCTTTGTTATAGTCGGTTGATTCCCCAGCGTCTGATATTGCTCTTGCGTATCGAAACTTTCTCCAATCTGGCCTGGTGGGGGCAGATAATGCGATGCCGTCGAAAACACAGGGGAATTGTGAATATCATCGATTCGTCTTGTTATTTGAGTGCTTGCAGGCCTCTTGACATTGGACGTAAGAAATTGGTAACCTTGAGGCTTTGACGAAACTGTAAACTTCAAATCAAAGATTTTAGTATTGAAAAAAAATTTGCATATTTGAACTTTACATACTTTCTTGTATATGTACATATATCTATATATATATTTATTTTTGTTTTAAAATGCAGTAAGTAACTTGAGTATTTTAAAATAATATTTGTTTTTTTTCTTTATGTTTTGTGTATTTTTTCAATCACTTACGACAGCTACACCCATTAGCATAATCATTGAAAAAAATTGTATCCATAATGAATTGTATGCGTGAACTTTTAACAAAG
>NW_023999639.1:0-7661 GCF_014805625.2 Glossina fuscipes
TTGTTGATTCTAAAATTTTTACTTCAATTGTTGATTCTAAAATTTTTTTTTTATTTCATTTTTTTTTTGTTATTTTTGAATTTCTACTTCAATTGTTGATCCTAATCTTTTATTTCAATTTTTGATTCTAAATTTTTATTTCAACTTGTGATTCGAACCTTTTTATTCCAATTTTTGATTCTAATTTTCATTTCAATTTTCGGTTCTAATTTTTTATTGCAATTTTTGTCATCCCCAATGTAAACCAATTTCAACACATATCTACATATATGTACAGCTCCTTAGCTGCGAGGTATTTCAATGTGTACAAACATCCAGGTTATGGTCTACCTTTTTATGATCCCCTTAAGATTTCCAAATTACAACTTGGAATGGAAATGCCAACGCCTTTCAAAGCTATGTGTCTGTCCTCCTTTTAACAACCGAACCTGCTAAGTTTGTCTGATGAGGAAGTCTTTAATTCCATAAATATTTACAAAGAATCTAGAACTAAGACCATACGCTTAGTAATAGGGACTCGCAAATAAAGGGAAGGGTTGGATTTATATTGATAACAGGCATTCATGTAGACAGTCACCACCAAGGAGAATGATCAATTTTTCTTCAGATTTTGCTTAGAAGCAAAGCAAAGCCAAGCAAGTCCCGTTTTGGATAAAGCAAACCGTATAAGTTTTCTTGTTATATTCGAGCGGTGGACACCCGCGCTAGACAATTGCTCAATTAGTAGCAGTGTAACAGAGAAGTGGCTTCAAAGGTGGTGATGACGGAATGGGACGATTCTTCGATATTAAATCAAATGACTAGGGCCGTATAAGGTTAGGAAACCTAGCAAGGACTGATATACAGTGAATGTAACAAATGCTACGGGAAAAGAAAAAAAAAAGGGGGAGGCATACGATGCGCTCTGCAATTGTCCTATTTTGACGAACAACCCAGCCGAGAATCAATTAAAATAATTTTTAAAGTAAACAGTTTTTTTGAATGGTCCTCTCCGAGTAAATTGTTTTTTTTTCAACGCGAAATATATACATAACGATAATAGCACAGAGTCAAGACGAATTTAACTTGTGTTACAAATAAATCTATTTCGTCGCGTGATAGATTCAATTAGTTGCTTTAATGTAAGACGGCTTCGCTACACGAAGTGATGCTTGGCATCAAGTCCAGTTTATTTCGTTGGATGTCATGGAAGGAACGGGAGAATCCGCCGAAAAAAAAAAAAAAAAAGGTAATAAGGATAATAATAAATAGAATAGTAAGGGGGGTGCGCCAAACTGTTATCGCAGTTCTGTCGCTCCGGCGTGGATCTGTTGGGCAGGGCGGCAGTATAAGGGGGGTTCGCCAAACTGTTATCGCAGTTCTGTCGCTCCGGCGTGGATCTGTTGGGCAGGGCGGCAATAGTAAGGGGGGTTCTTGAGCGGTACGCCCACCAAACCGTGCACGTAAAACACGGTGGGGGGGTCGACTGTTCAGGAGGAAAGAGAAGTCAAATGTTGTGGGGTCCATGGAAAGTAATCGGGGGGAAACGGAACCTCATGTGCACACCCAAGCCGTGCTCAGCCACAGCACGGGAGGTAAAAGAAATCGAAGTCTCCAGAAGACACTCTTATTATACATACGTTTATCGATAACCTTTATAAGTAATATCTTGTATTAACGAACAGTATTGCTAGCATCCTTATTGAAAGCGTACACCCCATACGAGGGTTCTCGCTATATATATATATAGATACAAAAAAAAAAAAAAAGAAAAAAAAGGGGAAAACACACAAAAGATACGATATAAAAGAAGAAAACTTATATATATATATATATATATATATGTAAAAAAAAAAAAAAACAAAAATGTTCTTAAGCGTGTATGGAAAAAAGAAAATATAAAAGAAAAGAAAAAGAAACATCTGTAAAATAGAATAAGATACAGGAAATCTCTAATAACGAATGTTGTAAGCTTTGCTTGGTTTGGTTCTTTCTTGTCTTGGTGGTTAGTTTTGCCACATTAATTGCTTCTTTGTTTCTGTCGATTGTTCTGCTTCTGACGTTTTTTTTTGGTCATTTGTACTAGGTTACGACTACGAGATCGGATTGTTGGTTTAAGAAAGGGGGGCTATATTGGTAGTTTTTCTTCAAGTTTGGTTTGTGCCTAGTCCTTGCGGTTCTAGGGTTTTGTCTGCAGGGAGTTTTTTTTAAGGGTCTACGGTTACCAGTTGTACGATAGCAGTAGGGCTAGAAAACGTAGCAATCGGGGGGTCCAACCTGGTATGAACCCAAGCTTCAATCCAGCCCACGCTTCACAAACGGTAGACGAGTCCCTGGCGACCCGATTAGATCCAGTATTCCAGCAGTACCAGCTCGGAGGAAACTACACCACCGTAGAGTATCCTGCAGATAGCAGTGCGGCATTACTGTTTAACAGCCTCAGCCGAAAGCTGAACCACCTTTTCAAAATGTCCGACAACGAAACGACAGACATCACTCGCAACGCCGGTAGCAACATCGCGGATAATGGTCACAGCGGTCACCGCCAACCAGGCCCAGCAGGAGAAACAGCTAGCGCGGACCTAGACCTAGCGAGCATGCTGAAGCAACAACACGAAATGCTCCTAAGCTGCATGCAGGAAATTAGCCACCTAAAGCAAGAGAAGTCCGCAGTAACGCAGCGAACCCAATCACGAGGCGGCGAAGGGACGCAAAATTTT
This sequence comes from Glossina fuscipes, assembly GCF_014805625.2. Lineage (NCBI taxonomy): Eukaryota > Metazoa > Arthropoda > Insecta > Diptera > Glossinidae > Glossina > Glossina fuscipes. The sequence continues at coordinate 2,700 of NW_023999639.1, forward strand.
ATGATAGCAGCATCTACTTCAACACCACAACAGCAGATGCCACCCCAGACAGTAGCGCAGCCTAGCGGCAGTTACCACCGCGACCAGCAGACAGGACAACAGCGAACGAGCGATGAAAACGCCCGGAGGCGAAGCATAGACCTCAATCGATGGCACATCAAGTTCGACGGCTCCGGTAAGGGTCTTACGGTCGAGAGCTTTGTGTTCCGAGTGGAACGGCTCAGACAGCAGCACCAGATAAGCCATGAAGAATTGTAGGCCGAGTTTCACTGCCTAGTGACCGGTCAGGCCAGCAAATGGTATTGGCAGCTGCTCGAGGATAGAGAAGGAGACGTCGCTTTTGATTATTTCGCGCTAAAAGCTGAACTCCTCAACCAGTTCAAGACTGCAGACTCTGATTACGAGTTAATTAGAGAAGTCATGGAGCGAACTCGAGGACTATTACGCGGAGATACACGACCTGACATTCCGCCTACGCAGAAAGATCCCGGAGGCAGAAATGATTAAAATAATGAAGTCCAACGTTAAGCCCAGTCTGGCCGCACTGATTTTCGCCACCAAAGTAGAAAGCGTTGGCGAGTTCAAAGCCGAATGCAAGAGGGCAGAAAAGCTGTTGAGAGAAAATAGAAGCAGGCCGAAACACGTGAGCGAGATCGGTCAGGGAGGTGAAAATGGTGACGGGGTTCATCGCGCAGCAGTCGAAGCTCTAGCGCCGCGGCATGGTCCAAACAGCGACAGGCAACGCGAAAACGGCGGGGCTATGAAACACGAAAAGAGATGGATCAACACAGGCAACACAAGTAACCATCCGAACGAGCGGCACCATCTGCAACCAACAACGTCACGTGCAGACCAGCCGAAGCAAGAGGCAACAGCAGCAATAGTAACACCCCAGCACCATACCACCACACCAGCACCAGCGATCGCAGTGAAGACAGCGCAGAGCATGGCCTTCTGCCAGTCACCCTTCCATCTGATGACATGCTATGTGTGCGGTATGCCGGGAGACCATTTTCTGAGAAATCCAGCAGAAGACACTAGAGAAAATCGATGCAGGTGTCCTTTCCACCACATGGTCTGTTTCATATGCGGCCGGAATGAGAGAATGAGAGCTACGACGCTGTACCCGCATCGGAAAACACCAGGCTGGCGAGGCAGGCCGGGAACCGCTGCCAGACGAGACGTCACCCGGAACAGCAACAACAGCATCAACGACAACAACAGCGATAACAACACCACCAACAACAGCAACTTGAGAACCGAAGGCATCGAATCATCAAGCTAAGGGATCGACACGTTAAAACAGCAAATGGAGAGAAGACCTCAGTAACGGGGCTCATCACCTTACCCGTCGAGTGGGAGGGCGAGACCAGGAGTATTGAGTTCTATATAGTACCAGCTTTGCAACAGCAATTTTATTTCGGCATAGACTTTTGGAAGGCTTTTAGCTTATCTGTCGTCTCGAGGGCAGGCACCATCCCTAATGCCCGAAGTCAAAGCCAAGCTGTAGACTCGGTAAGCCAAGAACACGGCAAACCGGCAGGGTACTTGAACTCACCTCACCAGTTGACTGAAACTCAGCGAAGCTTCCTCAACCAAGTCATTGCGACCTTTCCATCGTTCGAGGAGCTTGGGCTCGGCAAGACCCACGTAGAGCAACATGTAATTACCGTTACGGAAGATAACGTACCCGTGAAGCAGCGGCATTACCCCATTTCACCAGCAATACAGCGGCTAGTCTACCAGGAGCTGGATCGGATGTTAGCGATGGGAGTAATCGAAGAGAGCAATAGTAGCTGGAGCTCCCCAATGACTCTAGTTCGGAAGGGTGAGAAGAACCGCTTGTGCCTAGATGCGCGAAAGGTAAATGAACGGACGATCAAAGATGCCTATCCCCTACCACACATGGAAGGACTGCTCAGTCGACTGCAAGACACCCGGTACATCTCAGCGATCGACCTCAAAGATGCCTTCTGGCAAATCCCGCTAGAGGAGAAGTCAAGAGAAAAAACAGCGTTTACAGTGCCAGGGAGGCCGCTATACCAGTTCAAGGTGATGCCATTCGGCTTGTGCAACGCAGCGCAGCGTATGTGCCGGCTGATGGACAAGGTTATACCAGGCTGTCTCCGGGAAAACGTCTTCGTGTACCTAGACGACCTGTTGGTCTGCTCACCCGACTTCAACCACCACCTCTTGTACCTAGCCATGGTAGGCAAATGCCTGAAGGATGCCAACCTCACGATCAACGTTGGCAAGAGCAGATTTTGCTACCAGGAAGTGAAATACCTCGGCTTTATAGTAGGCAACGGGCAGCTAAAAACAGACCCTGCTAAGGTAGAGGCCATGACCGACTTCGCAGTGCCAAAAACTCCCAAGCAACTCCGGAGGTTCATTGGCATGACGAGCTGGTATCGCCGTTTCATTGCTAACTACGCGACGATAGCAGGACCTCTACACGACTGTCTTACCAAAGAACGGGTGAAAAACTTCGCCTTGTCAGGAAAAGCCGTAGCAGCGTTCAATCAGCTAAAGGAAAGCCTCATCACAGCGCCAGTATTGGTTACGCCGGACTTTACAAAACACTTCTACGTGCAATGCGATGCATCAAGAGAAGGCATGGGAGGAGTCCTGGCTCAAAGAGACAGCGAAGGGAACGAAAGGCCTGTTGCATACGTGTCCGCAAAACTGAATAAAGCACAGAAAAATTACACGGTGACGGAGCTAGAATGCCTAGCAGCCAAACTATGCGTCGAGAGATTCCGGCCGTATATCGAGGGACTTCCCTTCACCATCATTACCGACCACGCTAGCCTGAAATGGCTCATGTCGCACAAAGACCTGTCAGGTAGATTGGCAAGGTGGAGCCTCAAGCTACAAGCCTTTGACTTCACGGTCCAACACAGGAAAGGCAGTCGGAATGTTGTGCCAGACGCATTGTCGCGAATGGACTTAAGCGAGATAGTAGAAAACAATGACCGGTTGCTTGACATCGACCTAGACTCTCCGCACTTCGCCTCTGAAGAGTACAGCCAGCTAAAACAGACAATCATAGAAAGTAGAGATAAACTCCCAGACATCTGCGTGTCTGAAGGGCTAGTCTACAAAAAGACCTGTTTTAGCACGGGTAATGAAATCGAAGATGACAATGCGTGGAAGTTGTGGGTGCCCAAAGAATTGCGACCGCGGTTAGTAGCAGCGACGCATGCATCGCCATCGGCAGGACATGGAGGAATACACAAGACCTTGCAGCGTCTACGAGAAAGGTATTACTGGCCTGGCATGGCAGTCGAAGTGAAAGACCTGGTGCGAAGCTGTGAAGTATGCTGTTGCAGCAAGACTGGCAGAACGCAAAGGCCCCCGATGGGTAGACAACAGGTCACGGAAAGACCGTTTCAGCGTATCTACATTGACTTCATGGGACCATATCCGAGAACAAGAAACGGCAACACTTGCATATTCGTCTGCCTGGATCACTTCTCCAAGTTCGTGCTGTTAAAGCCGATGAGACAAGCTAGTGCTGCGGGAGTGATCCGGTATTTGGAGCAAGACGTGTTTCACGGATTTGGAGTGCCAGAAATGGTGCATTCTGATAATGGCAAACAGTTTGTCTCAGGAGCCTTTCAAGAATTTCTACAGAAATATGATGTGCAACACATCAGGACCGCTTTCTATGCACCACAAGCAAATGCCGCGGAGCGAGTCAATAGGTCCGTGCTGCAAATAATACGATCGTATGTCGCGGAAGACCAGAAGATGTGGGACATTCACCTTACCGACGTCGCGTTTTCGCTACGTAGCGCAGTACATAGTGCCATAGGTATGACACCCTTCTATGCACTATTCGGGCTAAATATGATGCAGCACGGGTACTCATACAAGGTAGCGCGGAAGTTAGAGGGAGTCAGGGGCAGTGATGCCAACATTAGTTTCATACCTGAAAAGTTAGGCCTCGTAAGGGAGGCCATCTCCAAGAGACTGACGCAGGCTTACGAAAGGAACCGACGAACCTATGACCTACGAAGCAGGCAAGTCCAGTTTAAAGTAGGACAGGTGGTATACCGGAAGAACTTTAGGCTCAGTAACATGGCGGAAGGGTACAATGCCAAGTTAGCACCAAGGAACGTCAGATGTGTAGTCACGAAGGCGATAGGGAGCTCCCTGTACGAGCTCAGTACCGAGACAGTACAGAAACTAGGAGTGTATCACGCAAAAGATATCTTTTCCACCTGAAAACCCCGGTGGGGACACCGAATCGGCCCGGCTAACTCAGTCGGTAGAACAGAGACTCTTAAACTCAGGGCGTGGGTCGAAGCCACACGTTGGTCCGTAGTAGTCGGCCGTTGAGGGTATAGTCGGTCTGTCCGCGGACTTTTTGACGTACACATTCCATATCGCAGGCGATATCGATGGGTCCGAGCTGTAACGGCCGCGAACAAACCTTGGGTAGGGTGTCTGTCGGTCTGTGTCAACCGCAAGCGGCGCAATAACGGCACGCCGTTAGACAAAATCATGCGATTTTGTGGTACCGGAAGTAAATCGCATGATCTTGCGGTATATGTGTTTATTTTTTTTTTCTTTTTCTGATCTCCTTACTTACAAGTACAGGCAAAATCGTATGATTTTGCGGTACCTTTGCTTGCTTTTGCAAGTACAGGCAAAATCGTATGATTTTGCGGTACCTTTGCTTGCTTTTGCAAGTACAGGCAGAATCGTATGATTTTGCGGTACTCCTTTTTTTTTCCTTTTGCTCTTCCAAGCATAGGCAAAATCGTATGATTTTGCGGGATCTATGCTTGCTCTTGTGAGAGTAGCGGCAAGCCGTTATAGAGAGAGCAACAGGAAGAAGAAGAGGGAAATGAAGTAAAAAGGAGAAATCTGTCTGCGTTTTAAAATTTAAGTGAGGGGAGATAGAGTTAGTTGAGTTTGAGCCGAGGATTGAATTGGTTGTGATCGCACAACGTA
>NW_023999640.1:0-1510 GCF_014805625.2 Glossina fuscipes
GCCCCTCGTCTGCCTAAGGTTGATATTAATTTACTTAAAACTTTACTATTTTATTCCTGCTATTAATCTCACTCTTTTAACTGTCTCTCTCAAGTCTATTGCAATACGAGTAAAGGTTTTTTCTACTCGCTAAGCACAAACACATACTTGTTACAAATCACTTGCTCAGGGGAAAACAAACACAGAAGAATCGCGATATAATATTAAAGCGATTTAAAAAAAGTTGTAAAACTTTACTAATGACATTGTTGGGCTAAAATATATTATTAGTTTTTGACCAACCATATGTTACCTTGTTATGCTATGTTGCTTTTGCCAGGTAATTCTATTCAACTAGAACTGATAAATTTTAAATGAATTGTTTTTCTTAGGATCAACGACCTCTTACACGCAAGGAGCCAAGCCATTCGCATCAAAATAAAAAAAAACTATGAATTTGTCAGAAGGCACAAGAGTCACCTCTAAAAAAGATTTTTGAAACCTCTCTTAAGGGATTAAGATCCGAACACAATCTTTCTGATTCCTGAAAACCTACTCTGCTACACAAGTATCCACTGTCCTTGACAATAGCTTAATAGCCCCGTACAGTAGAATTGACCTGAAAAATCTTTAAGCCCGTTATCGCAGCAGATATTCTCAAATGTCAACATCCGGGAACTTGGTACTCTTTGATTTATTGAAAACTTTCGAATCTACGTCGAGCTTAGTTAGTCTGGAGTAGTAATATGAAAATTCGGTAAGACTGTGGCTTTTTTTGCGCCGTTCTATATCCTCGTATAATTTCCGAAAGTTTACGTAATAAGTCTTTCCGACATCCTATCTTCAGAAATTTTATTGCTTGGTAAGGCCCAGTACACGAATTTACAACCACATGTGCATTTTCCGCGTATTATTCACATTCTTCAAGCAATTGAGCCGTTGTTTCAAAAGGAGAATGGGAGAATATGACGTCTGTTGAAAGTATATGTCACCTTAATGAAGCGCCTTAGGTTCAGAACAAAAAATGTCAGGCAACATCTTTCGGTAACGCGGTCCATTCATTGTAAGGATCAAACCAGCAGCGTTTGAAGCTGTGCGATCTGACAGCACTGCCAGCCCAATAATCACACCAAGCTCTCCCACTTTAGAGTTGAAAATTTTGCGCGATCTTTTCTGTTACGGTTTGGAGAAGCAGATGCGACAACTTCCTATTTATGTGCGCAGACAGATGAAATTAGTCCTCACTACTCAGAACAAAAATATTCTCTAAATATTATCAGTTGAAAAACGAGAAACGCAGGCAAATTAAAATCGTGACTTTTTGTTAAAATATATTTTCCTTATGTTTGGCGCGTAATTTTTAACCATACTTGACATAGTGTTATATGATGCATATTGAACTCTCTATTAATAAACCTAGATCAGCACTTGGTTTCATATAACGCATTTCTTACTTATTGCGTTAAAGAATTTGTCGTGGAACCGTCAAGCTTCATTAACATCTTATGAAAGCAGATCACTGGTAATAGCT
>NW_023999641.1:0-2106 GCF_014805625.2 Glossina fuscipes
ATTATTTATTAAAAATTTTCTTGCAACGGATCCTGGATTGGCTGAGTTATACCCTGCCTAAGGAAAGTCGTCACAAGTGGCGCCCGAGCAGGGACCTTCGGATCAGCAGAAACAAGGAAGTAAGCATACAAGCCGTGAGCTTATCGAAACAGAGGCTAAGGAAGGAGCCAGCATGGTGAAAACATCCTGGTTGTACAGCCTGCGAAAAGAAGAGTTGAGCGAGATCTGTGGATCGCTCGACCTAGACACCAAGGGGACTGTCGAGGATATGCGGAAAGCAGTGACAGCCCTTATTGCAACCCCCGTCTTATCAATGGAGCAGAAGGCGAAGCTGACAGAACTGGAGGCGCATTACACACCCAGAATGCTGCAATTGCCGGAAGGCACCGTGCGAGGTGCAAGTCCCAAGGCCAGGCGCAAGAACGCATCTCATGTGGCGCGGCCATGGACCGCATCTGTAAATGGTCGGTGCGTTACGATGGCGAGAGCTGCGCCCTGGAGTTCATCGCACGCGTAGAAGAATTGTGCGAAGTATACGATTTGCCCATAGACATCATGCCGCGAATCATCATGGAGCTGCTGCATGGTAAAGCAGCAATCTGGTACCGGAATAACCGACGAGTATGGGCAGGGTGGCAGGAGTTCAGGCAGGAATTCCTCAAATTCTTCTTGCCCACCCGATACGTAGAACGGTTAGATAACCAGGTGCGACAGACATTCCAGCTAGCCGGCGAGAAATTTGGAGATTACGCGCTCCGCCTGCAGGACTTAATGCGGCACCTTGATTATACGACACAATAGAAGCTAGACAGAATCGCCCGAAACAGTCAGCGGGAGTATCAACTTTTCTTCGGGGACACCTCCAGCAAAAACCTAAATGAGTTAATAGCTCTGGGAGAGCGATTCGAAGATATCCCCGCCCCAACAGTGGCACCCCTGCCAAGGTTGACATCAGGTATATGCCGTGCACCAAGAGAGAATGCCCCGACCACGATGAATACCAGCAGTGCCAGCAGAAACGTTTGTCATCGATGTGCCCAACCAGGCCACCTTGCGCGCGATTGTCTTAATCAGCGTGTTTTGTTCTGTTGGGATTGTGGCCGCCCGGTCGTTCTGACAAAGGACTGCTGCCGACAAACCGCCGGTCAACATATACAAGCACGAGGTATGACAGTGTATGAATCGATAGAACGAAGGAAACCGCCGCCAGATGCGGTGCCAAAAACTGTGGAAATGACCGGAAGCACCCTGGTAGCCTCCCTCACCATTGGCGACCTAGCGACAACAGGCGTCGTGGACACCGGGGCTACCAGAAGCATCATTCGCGAAGATTTCATCGGGTTTATCCCCCACATAATAAACTCTGAGACGAAAAGCCAAACCATTTGAATGGTAGATGGCGCATCACAAGATAGCAAACGTAGCATAACGGTAGAGGCGAAGATAGGCGATATGTCCTTTAACGTGGAGCTATTGGTGGTGAGAAGAAGCGTCGACCACCTCACCCTCGGTATGGACTTCCTGGCGAAAACAGGCGCTGTGTTCATCATAGCCGGCCATTCCGTGAAGTTAGGCAGCAAAAACAGCATGCCCACATTGCCAAGCGAATTACTATTCGGAACACAACACCAAGATTACGCGTTTGGTTTAGACGCATCTGGTTTGAAAGTAGAGCCGCTATCAACCGGGGCTGAGCATTATGAGGAAATTGTCCCTCCGCCACCACCTATTGATCAAGCAAATCGTAGCGTTCACGAGAGCGAAGTAGAAAATCAAAGCAACCCTGAAGACAACGACCGCAACAGAAAGATGCATAAAAAGCCTGCAATAACTGAACAGAAGATTATCGAAGTAAAAAAATTATCATCTTGCGAAGTAGAGAGAGAATCCGGGCCAACTAATACGAAGAGAGCAACAATAGATGTCCGAGCAGCAAGAACAATGCCCTCAACAACAAAGAACAAAGCAGCCAAAGCTGCAACAACTAGGCCTGATATTCCAGAGCCTATGTATGGAACCCATGAAAGGGTCGTGAACGCAACAGTGAGATCAGCAAGAGCGTTCAAAGAACTACACAGCGTTACGACACGAGGAGATACTACAATC
>NW_023999642.1:0-1920 GCF_014805625.2 Glossina fuscipes
CTTTTACTCTTAACAAACCATTATAATTTTTCTTAATGTTAACTTTATGTGGTGTACAAAGAAGGTATATATATATATATAAAAGTAACAAAAAAATTAGTTGCCTTGTTGTTGTCATAGACCCGTGTCGATTGATCGCAGCAAGTTAGCAATGCAACCCATAAGTGGTCCTGACTTCACCAGCGCAAACTGTTGGCTTATTATCTATGTATTAGTTTGGGGAAAAAGAAATCCATTATTTTTTCGGTAGATGGCTGCACTGATAGATTTCTCGTAAAGTATCGATCAAACAATTTCAGATTGATGCTCGTTGGAAAGGTGACATTTCGCAGTAAAAAAAATTCTTTTGCTGTTTTTTGTTTGGTGCATTCAGTTGTGAGTTACAGCGTGTTAAAAATGGAAGTGAACAAAGAGAAAATTCGGTACATTTTACAGTTTTTCTTTGACAAAGGCGAAAATGCAAGCCAGGCGGCTAAAATTGTGAATGGTGTTTATGATTCCGATACTGTAACAGCCAATTATGTGCAATTTTGGTTTCGTACATTCCGTTCACGAATTTTTGATGTTAAAAATGCACCTCGCACAGGTAGGCCGGAAATGATCGAAGTTGACCGGCATGTTAGCAGTCGTAACATCGCCCAGGAGCTAAAAATCGGCCATAAAACAGTTTTAAACCATTTACACAAAGCTGGATTCAAAAAGAAGCTCGATGTTTGGGTGCCACACCAATTAACAGAAAAAAACATGATGGATCGAATTTCCATCTGCGAAGCCTTGGCCAAACGGAATGAGATAAACCCATTTCTTAAACGGATGGTGACTGGAGATGAGAAATGGATCACATACGATAACCCTGTGCGAAAACGATCGTGGTCAAAGAGCGGTGAAGCACCTCAAACGGCCAGCAAGGTTTTTCCATGCATTTGGTGGGACTGGAAGGGGATTATTTATTATGAGTTGCTTCCATATGGCCAAACGCTAAATTCTGATCTTTACTGTCAACAACTGGACCGTTTGAAGATAGTGATTGACCAGAAACGGCCAGAATTGGCCAACAGGAGAGGTGTCGTGTTCCACCAGGACAACGCTAGGCCACACACATCTACAGTGACTCGCCAGAAACTTCGGGAGCTTGGTTGGGAAGTTTTAATACATCCGCCATACAGTCCGGAGTTGGCACCAAGCGATTATAATTTTTTTCTTGCATTGCAAAATTTCTTTAATGATAAAAAATTGGAATCTAGGGAGGATTGTGCAAATCGACTACTAGAGTTTTTTGCAAATAGAGACCAGGACTTCTATGAGAGAGGCATTTTAAAGTTACCTTTAAAATGGCAACAAATCATACAACAAAACGGTGCATATTTGACCCAAATGGGACAATCCGAAGCATGTTAAATAAAGTCCTGAAGTTCACATAAAATAATGGATTTCTTTTTCCCCAAACTAATATTATCCTAAAGACAGACAATCTTTTTTTTATTTATTATTATTTAATTTATTTAATTTTTGAATTTTTAATTTGATTTCCAGTTGTTAAGCAATAAAATTTTTAGGAGTGGTGTATTTAAACTAGTTTTAGTTGTAGAATAGTAACTGGTGTCTCAAGAACTTGAAACTTTCGTCACACTGTTATTGACCAATTCTAAGAGATTATAATCGAGACTTGAACCTGTTGGCATGTTTATTATATACAATCGCACGCTATAATTAAAAATAAGTCAATAATGAATGAATTGTGAAATTAGTCACCCTGACTTGTAAGTCAGTAAAAAAAGATTTGTGTGTCGTAATGAAAAAAGACAAATGGGGTATAACATGTAGTGATAAAAGCGATAATTCAATGGATATATGGGCAATATGATATGTTGCTTAATATATGACATATATAACGTCTAGGCATTTATAATATAAAGATGG
>NW_023999643.1:0-1038 GCF_014805625.2 Glossina fuscipes
TTTGACAAAATGAGAACTGCTGACGACAGTGAAAACCTATATTCCCTTCAAGTCAGTAAGCCACAGTTTTGCTATTTTCCATTTACCATTGAAGAATGGCGTCATATTCAGTTTGTCGAAACTTTGCAACGCCAAAAGGAAGCCTTCAAAGACCCAATGAGATATTCTACATCAGCGTCAGCTTCCAAATTGATTAAAGCAAACGCGTCTTAGCATCTGTGTGATGTCTACGGGCTTAAGATTTGGCGAAAAGATTGGAGGTCCTTGCACGCAGATTGGCATTGAAGATGGGAAAAATTTTCAACTTAATTATGCAAAAATGAATAAAATCCATCACATTCAGCCGATAATAGAAGTAAGTATGAAAGTTTAGATTTTTCGTTTTCTTCTCTTCAATTTTGAAAAATAAGGTTGAGGGTATAAATCGGCTGATTTAAGCTGGTAAAGTATAAGTATGCACTATACACAAAAAAAATGAAAATTTCAAGAGCAGTGTAAAAAAATAGCTTATTTAACTTACTTTTTGAGCAGAATATGATTTCCATGCGGAAAAGATAGCTCACGTCTTAGGATTGTCCAAGAAACACACCACAAACCAATAATTGTAATCAGTTGTTTTCCAAAAGAATCATCAGGCAGAGTGTAGAATATTATAATTCTGTTATGCGGGGACGAATTTCAACGTGCTCAAAATCCCCAATATTATGTTTTTTGGAATCAGGTATCGGTTTTCGGTCCAGAAGCGTTGCATAAAATTACACTCCATTCTTTATGCCAACCATCGTGTACTGAAAAAAAAATTTTAAATGTATTAATTTTGATACGCGATAATATTGAATGGACGTAGAAACTTTTATAGTGCGTTTATTGTGCTTTATGATTAGTGAGCAAAGAAATCATGAAATAACTATTCTCAGCAACGTAGCTGCATCTTCTGATCGAATTAGCGAATTTTCAAAATCAACCTACATGTTTCATAACATTCGTTAAATAGACAGACGCGCCTGTCTAAATCGATGAAGCATTTAATGCTGCCCT
>NW_023999644.1:0-2077 GCF_014805625.2 Glossina fuscipes
AAAAAAAAAAAAAAAAAACTTTAATTTGTGGAGGCCTTGTCAAAGGAAACGAAATTCAAAAACAAAAAAAAAGAAAGGATAAAAAGAAACTATTTAAAAAAAAAAAAAAAACAATCTATATATATTGTGAAAATTGCAGGAACTTTAAAAAACAAAAATATATATATAATAAAACACAAAAAAAAAGGAAATTTCGTGTTTAACGGACTTAGTCCAATTATGAAAAAACATATACTAGTATTGTGAAAAATAGATGAATAAAAATTGCAAGACATTAATGAAAAAAACTATATTAAACTAAATAATATCAGATATTGAAACATAAATAACAAAAGGAAAAGTGAAAAACATTTTTGAAACACTTACATGGAAAAGAAAGCCAGTAAATTCCAGCTTAACATTAACTGAAAAAAAAAAACCTAAAGTGGCCAGAAGTGCAGTGTGGTAATGCATAAATATGCAATTAAATATTAAACAAATACGAGATATCAAAAAAAAAGAGACACAGCCAAATAAAAAGAAAATAAAAACACGTCAGATGAACAACAAAGCGGCAACAACAATATTGAAACTTCAAAATCCAAGAAACTCCACAATTGGAAGAAGCTGCCAGATCAACAATACACCAACCGCAAGTATACTCTAGCAAATATAGCAGAGATGCAGATACCTTATAATTAATTATATTATATTATATTATATTATATTATATTATTTAAGGATAATAAATTAACAGCGCATATATATACATATAAAACTTTTTATAAACAAATTTAAAGTTCATTTTTAATACTTTTTTAATTATTTCTATACAATTTAAATGTAAAACAGTGCTTTTAAACAATTTTTTTTTATATATATACATATATAAAGGGTCTAATTTAAGAGTCAAAATAGGATTACATTTTATAAAAATTTACATTAATATAAACACTACAAAACAAAAAGGAGAAAACAAAACTGAAGCAAAACAAACTTGAAACAAAATTGAGAAAAAGGACGAAAAGAAAACTATTCTTTTCTATTTATTTTACTAATTTTGTATTATTATGGGGGGCTAGAAAAAAAATATATTCAAAGCAGGCCAATGAGACACTAACTGTCTAGAGCAACCCCTCCAAATAAACACACAGGCCACATGAGCCCTCGCCCGCAATAGACCCCCCTCCCACGCAAGACACCAATATCCCAGAACCCGGCAACGGGCAATCATCCTTCGCGCCGATGTATTATGAAGAAGCCCACCCTCTCCCATCAGGGGACGATGTGGAGACAGTAGATTTCCAAGAATAAGTTTCGGAAAGAAGGTACAGACGACAACTCAAGCAGGCACAACATCCAAAGGTCAATATATCAAACTATGCATGGTCTTAATATTTGAAAATAATTGGCAATCATCCAGGAACTACTAAATCGCTCGGATCTATTCACTTAGATTTGAAGACGATTAAATTCTTGGTTCCACAAAAGATTAACTTCCTTGTGCTAAAAAAAAAACCAACTTAAAAGGAAACATACGAATTATGGGAAGGATAATCACGTAGCGGACGCCCTATCCCGCATAACAGTTAAAGATCTGAAGGAAATGAACAGTAAACTATATACGGTAGTAACAAGATCTGCAACGCGGCAGAAAGATAACGGCACAGAAAAGCGACATACAAGCGAACATAAGAATGCGGCGCCCAAAGTTTATAAAGTCATTAATAATAATGACGTACGGAAATTTGTGCAATTAAAATTTGCCTCCGATAAATGTTGCATGAAACATGGGAGGAAAATAATTGCCAAATTCGTAATAAACGACATTTATACCAACGGAAAACTCGACTTAGGTCAGTTTTTCCAAAGGCTGAAAAAAGAAGCCGGTATATTAAAATTGTCGAAATTTGACACTTTCACCAAGCGAGAGGATTTTCGAATCCGTATCGCAGAACAAATTTAAAATAATGGGCAATAAGATATTAAAAAACATAAGGAAAATACGAAGGTACTATTACTGGCCGCAAATGACAAAAACAATAGCCAAGTTTGTCAAAGAATGTTCGCTATGCCAAAATTAATTAAATTAAATTAA
>NW_023999645.1:0-8961 GCF_014805625.2 Glossina fuscipes
ATATATATATATATATATATATATATATATACGTATTGCTAAACGCCACCACAGCAATCTTTTTTTGGTGTGGCTTGGCGCTACTAGACTCCAAATAATCTCGATAATAAATTTAGCATAAAAAATGTACTTTATTATGATTGGAAATAATAAAAACAAACATATATTAAGAATATAAATTTAAAAAAAAAAAAAAAAAAAAAAAAAAAAAAAAAAACGAAAAAAATCTTATAAAATACAACGAAAACCTAAATACAAGCCAACCTAAACAAAGCAACATAAGCCGAACCATGTATAATTATAAGGCATGCAAATATATATATATATGTATATTGTGACATTTGATATATAATGTGCACATAAGATATATGCACGGCTGATTATAATTATAACGATAATCTCAAACATTATCGTTGTTGTGGTTGCTATTGCTTTGTTAAACAAAAAGTCAAGCAAATATTTATTGCAGGTTTTTTTTTTTTATATATATATATATTTATAAATTGAAGTCGGATTGAATTTCTACTATCGACTTGAGATGATTCTTTTGAAAGATCCAATAAGTTATACCAGCACATACAAGAAGAAACTTCTAATGCATCCGGCTAAACTGCTGAGTTGTGGTATGTAATTAATTGATAAAATGCGATTTTTACAAATATTGCATCTATGCACATTGACTTACTCTCTCACAGCTCGCTAACGCATGCGATAGAAAATGTAAAATATTTGACCGCATTATAAGAAAGTATTTATCGAAAAAGCTGACGTATACGTAGGTTAGTTCGGTTTTGGATGACACAAAATATAGAGTTATTTAAATTGATTCAGGACTTGATGCTGATATATATACATATATTTTAAGTAACTCTGTCTGTCCGTCTGCTCGTCTGCTCGCTTGTGTAATGTCTATTGTCAACATTTTCGTGGCCGCAAAGATTAAACTAACAACTTCAAATTTAGAAATTCTTGGGCACAGATTGGTATTAAAAATGGCCCAAATCCATCAAAGGATACGTCTACAATACCACGTAAACTAAGAACGCCTCTGTTTTTCAAAAGGAATAAAAAATAAGTTTTTTGCTCACTGCTCGGAATCCAGGTAATGATCGATCAAAAACAATTTTCTATAATGCGAATAAATAATCGATTAATTATTACCAATGAAAATAATAAGTTAAAGAAAAATTTTGTGGCATTTTACGAGCCGCTCGATATGGGGTCATACTACTGCTATTAGGGCACACTATGACGCATATAAAAGTCAGAAGGCGATAGATAGTTGAAACAGAAATCAATTTGACATTTATTAAATCAGTGGAAAGCAAGCGTGACTTTAAAACAAGTCCCAATTGTTAAAGGATTGGCTTATCTTGCTTTAACTAAATCGATAAGATTTTGCAGATATTTTGTCTAAAATCTGTGGCACACAAATGGTTGGCTCGCCTTCGTTCTGCTAATTTTGGTACTAAAGACGCGTCAAACTCTTGTCGAGTACTCCACAAAGAACTTATGAAAATTGGTGCAATTCATGCTATCACATCGCTACGAAACTGAGAATTGACCAAAGGAAATGAATGAATGAATGAATGAATGAATTAATGAATTATTTGCTTAAGGCAGGATACAAAAAAGGAAATTCAATATTCCTGTATACTATGAAATGAAAGAAATGAGTTTCGAGCAGTGTGAATCAATGTTGAGACGATATGAAATCGGCACTGATGCAAGACTGAATTGACACCACGCTAGTGATCGACTTGTGGTTCATAAAAGTGAAAGGAATTCGTTCCACACTTGGCCAGAAGATCAATTTCGCCTTCTATTGCGAATTGGTAATGAGATTAAAGTATCTAACCGTAACAATCCAGAATTAATCAAACGGGAAATTGATGACAACATTTACGCATTCACACACTTTTGGTGACTCGTCAAAAATGGAGGGGTCTTGGCAAGGATTTAGTATTAGTCGCACCATGGGTCCATCTATTTATTATCAATTAACTTAGTCAAGTAAAGAGTAAACCAGGTTTTCGTGGCTAAGTGAAGTAATAAGCGAAACCGATTAAATTTTATTTTTTTCTTAGACGAAAACTAAAGGCCTAAGGCAGCATTTTTAGTGTCCGTATTAATATTATATTATGTAGATTGTGTTGAATACTTGTGTTAACGAGTTTCGGTTAACAACTTAAAATTCCACAGAAATGGTCGTCTTGATGATAGAGTGTCAATGGGTCTCTTGATAACAACTAATACGAAAGGATGCACCTTTACTTAGTGACAGTAATTCATTGTAATTGTTGTCGTATCGTCTAGTATTCCATTGGATAATTCATTGCATAAAATAATCTAATTAAATAAAGTTAACATATATTGTATGGGATTACCCATCATTTTATAGTGCGTCGGTTTGAACGAAAACAAATTTACGTCTCTTGTCATTTTCATTTACTTTTGTACTCAGCCATTTATTACCGATAA
This sequence comes from Glossina fuscipes, assembly GCF_014805625.2. Classification (NCBI taxonomy): domain Eukaryota; kingdom Metazoa; phylum Arthropoda; class Insecta; order Diptera; family Glossinidae; genus Glossina; species Glossina fuscipes. The sequence goes on from NW_023999645.1 coordinate 2,482, forward strand.
TTAGTGTTTTCTTAGGAAGGAATAGTTAGTTGATTGATTTCGCTTTTCTGAAATCAGGTGTAATGTCATTTGATTGGTTTTGAACGATGGTGTAGTGTATGTTATTGAATGCAAGACAAAAAAATGCATAGTTAACGGTGTCGATTGAAAAGGAGATTAGCTTGATAGTTGAAGATATTAACGATGATGCATAAGTGAATTATGATGTGCTTGTTGACAGTCGACATTTAGCTTAGATTTATGGCAAATTTCATTTTCGTCGGCAGTGTGAGAGTTTTCGCCACAATCGCCATAAATTTATTTTCATTGCACGTGCAAAGCACAGACATCTTTTAGATCTTAAAAGTAAAGATATATAGGGCTGAAGTTTATACCTCTCATAGCCACTATTCACTGCTTCTGTAGCGGTCAATTTATTTATTTATTTATTTATTTACACACACCCACAAATGAAATTTAGCTAAAACAACTCAACAGCAAAATTTGATTGACCCTCAGTAATAAATCTTATGCTAAGCATTAAGACGAAGATATCACAAAGCATAGGAAAAAAAATAAAGCAAAAAAAAAGAAAAAACATCAAAATCACGTGCAAATAAATCGGAGAAAACACCCAAGAGGTTGCAAACATGTAAAAGCTTGGCAAGCGATAAAAGTGCACATATTCAGTTCAATTGCGTCCCACAAGGCAGCATTTTATGACCAACTCTCTATATGTTGCACACAGGGGACATGCTAACGCACTATCTTACGCACACGTTCACCTTCACAGATGACACAGCAATTATAAGCACGCATGCTAGCCACAATATGCCGACAAGGCAAATTCAAAATCATATATATATATATGCTAGAGCAGTGTTTCCAAAAATGGGAAATAAGCGTACTGGAAAATGTATGCAGGCAACGTGCGCTCCACTAACTAACCATAGTGTTACGATAATCGGGAAAAGTCAACAGATACGCTTTGTGGTTCACCTGCACCGTCGCCTCACATAAACCCACCGTATAAGTGCAAAGTTATGCTATAAGCTGAGTTCATCTTAAGTCTTCCTGGGTGATGCATACATTCTCACAGACATAATACATCCTCTATCCCACAAGTCATGCAAAGTATTAGGAGAACTGCTGATAGATATTCTTGAACGATGTGCATCACTCTTTTCATGGGAGCATTTTGCATTTTTTGAAGTTCATTATTACGAGACACTTGCGAGAGTCAGTAATGTCCTTAAATAAAGTCAGCTTATTAATGAGATGATTGATTGTCACAGGGTCGAGGAACGAGCGTGAAAGGAAACTTTATTCGATTTGCTTATTCGATTCAAAATTTATTCGATTAGATCTTGTTAAATCGATCTTTGGAATTTTATTTATTTTCTCTCATAAGTTAATTGACTAACTAATCCGGTCTGATATTCAATATGAAGCGATAAAAATAAGATAAAAAGTTCAAAAAAAAAAATATTCAAATTAGTTTATTGCGAATCTTTTGTGCAAATAAATTGCTAATCATTTTGTTTAAGAGTCTAATATGATATTTCGATGTCTATATATATATAGCGGAAAAAAGTAATCATCTCTCACACTACATTACCTTCTCTCTGTAGTATAATCGACAAATTGCTTTTTCACTCTTTTGGTATTGCCAGAGGCATGAGGCAGTTAGGTACCTGTGCATAATTTCAAACATGAAACTTTCAGCAGCTTAGTGCATTTTTGTTCTTCTGTTTTGTTTTACCGACGATTTAATTTATTGTTTTTAGCTTTAAAAGATAAAAAATGAAAAAATATTAAGAAACAAGTAAGAAAATTATATTCGCTTTAGGTCGAATATCTAATACCCATTATCTCAATCGATACATAGGAATTGTTAAGTACTTCCAGCCCTATATTAATTGGGAAATCGAAAAGATTTGTACACTTCATATGATTCCACGAAATGAAATATATGCTGAATGTTTTAATATTTTTTTTCCTATTAGTTTTTATTCGTTGGTACAGTTCCTTTGGGAAAATATTTTTCATCCTTCATCTCAAGTTTTGCAAATGCAAAATATTTGTTTCAAGTTTCCGATTGATATCGGCTATGAATTGACAATTAAAGTCGCATGCGAATCATATCGATTTGCAAATATGATCTTTAAGGATCGACTATGAATATAAATCCATGGGCGATGGGACAAGACTTAATCGACATAACGTACTTTTATAAAAGTGGATGCGACAAATAGACGGACAAGTCTAGTATGCCGTCATCGTCGAGCGGTGGATATTGTATGAAAGTCATTAAAAGGAAAAAACCTAAACTAGAATTTAACTGAACGTAGAGCAGTACACCATTTGTTTATTAGATTTGCAGACATATCAATCATATTATTCATTTGTTTTTATGCTCATGTTTGCGGTCATGATTCATGTTTATTTCATGATTCTTTTGTAATAAATTGTAATTTTTCTAAATCATTCGTCTCTTTGCCGAATTTCAAAATATACACAAAGCGAACGCGAGCACACACCATCGTAACTAAAGCTTCCTATTTTTATGGTTAAATGAATACACACAATATTGCAGCAAACACATGCACGCTACATTATTATATACATTACAAACGTTAGGCAAAAAAGCAAAAAAGCAAAAAAAAAAAAGCAAAAAAAAAAAAAAACAAAAAAATATCACATGAAACTTATTTCCAAAATAAGATATCATGCGAAAACTTAACGTTTTCTTAATCATTTTTTGTAGATTGAAATTGAATTACGCGATTATAATATATATTAAAGAATCGAAAATTTTTGTGAATTATGTATTGCTAAGACAATTTGCTTGCTAACAAAATTGTAGAACGACGAAAAAATTGTGTGATAAAAACTATATAAATTGGCCTTAATTAAAACTGGACTGACTTTCATTATTAATAAATTTCGATTATCGTTATTGTAAAAACAAAAAAAAAATGGAGAAGATAAATAAACAAATCAATTCTGTGTTCCATATACTACAACAGCCTTTGCATATCAACAGTTCAATCTTTTTAATTGATTAAATGTGAGTTAGTTTACAGCAATCGATAATGTTAAATAGAAAGGAAGCAAAGTAAGAAGAGTTGAATTCATTATAATGAATAAAAAAAACCACACGATATGATAATTTCTCTCTTCCTTCTTAATACTAAGTATCAATTAAAATACATTTTTGCACAAGATTTTCATACACAAGTTAGGTACACCAATTGTCTATACATATATGTTAACGCAGTAAATATTTGATAAATTATTTAGAAAATTTTTTAGCAATTTACCGTATTTTACGGGATTGATTTGATACTAATAAATGGAATGGGGACTTGAACTGATGTCTATCAAATCAATCAGTTGCGACCAATGATCAATCAATACTGGTGAACTGCAGAGTTCAAAATTGTGGAAACATTTCGTTCAAGACTTAGTAAGGGAAAGGAATTTGATGTTCACAACTATTTTGCTGAATAGGAAATTTGTTCGCAATAATTGTTCGACGATCAATTCGCACATAAACTCCGCAAGTGAAGGCGAAAACGTCGTTGAATAACCGAACAATTGCGGAGCTTTTCTTATCCCATTGAAGATCGGCAATCTATACTAATAAAACAAGATCGGCAGAAGAGAATCGAACTCGTCTTTGTGGACGAAAAATTAAACGGAGCCATAGAATTTGTGGCAACAATCGATTTTGATTGGTACTTAAATACGAGCTTAGCAATATTCACAAGCGTGCCTTGACATTGTTCTCTATACCGCATTTATTACGCATGCAAAGGTGAGGATATATGTGGAGTCCAAAAAGACTTGAAGTAGATTAAGAACCATTTTCTGAACTAATTTTGGCATATATTTCCAGCGGATCGCTCGATGTACTTTCATGCATTTTTAGAGTTAAACTGCAGTTCGCATTTTTCGTTATATTACGATGACATTTTCTACATTGTCAAATTTTCGTCTAAAGGCGAGCCTTATTGAAAGTCAATTAATCTGAATTCCGTTTACGATTATTTCCTTTCACACTGCAACACACTCATTTCACAATAAAGTTCGATGTGACTTCGTCTGTTCTTTATGTTTAAAAAACGAAATGACTTTTGATTTTTATTTCATACCATTTTCTTAAATTAATTTATTAGATTACAACATCATTCTTTTATGTGAAGGGAAAAAACAAAAGAATTATTCTTCGCACAGAATCAATTCATCCCCTACATAAGACTTTGGAATATTTGGAAGATGAGTTGGCAAAACAAAAAAAAAAAAAAAAAATGCAAAAAAAAATTTATTTAATAATCAAAGCGTAAATGTGGTTTCTTCAGGAATACCTCGTCTTCCTTCCCTTTCTTTCCATCTCTTTTTTAAATTTCCTTTCCTGCGAAATTAAAAAAAAAACACTTCACAATAAACAAATTTTTTTGCCGCAACGGTTTAAATTAAAATTAAAACAATCATAACTCAAACCTATATTTATGTTACATTATTAAGTAAAATAAAAATTTGATATAATGTAATAATTACATTATAATTAATCACTCATAAAGTTATTAAACGAGTTGATTTCATGACCGAAGCTAGGTAAACATAAAACAACAATATATAATTAGGTATATGGCCAAGACAATAACCGAATCAGAGAGTTACATGAAAAACATACATATATATTGTGTTATTATTATTATTAAACACACAAATGCAGAAGAAAAAAAGAAACAAAAAAAAAATCCAACAACAATGAAGGAAAACGCATAATTTTATCTTTGTGCATGGAACCGAACACAACAAATTGGACGGAACAATGGCATTCAGTGGGAGTGTAAAATTTTGCAAATCCACCACCTCCCTCAATGCTTTGGTTTACACTCTTTAAACAAATAAACAAACAACGCGATTCAGACACTTTGACAGCAACCGCATTTAATACATGGCATGCTGGGTGTAAGCATTAACGTTAGCATGAGAGTTTTAAAATGATTGAAGATTTAAGATTTAAGAAAATGAGAAACAGATAACAATTGCTAAATACTTTGTGATTTTCTTAACATATTTCAAAACAATAAACAAAATTTGTTTATATGTAATACGTAAAAAAAAAAACATGAATTGTATATGCAAGTAATCTAAAAAATATTGAGCTTTTATTTACAATCCTTAATATTTCATTCGTTCAATTTCTATTTATACGAAATTTAATATCGAATTGATTACGGTATACTCTCTGTGTAGATGATCCGAAAATGTTTAATATATTTTTATGTATGCTTATATTAATATATATATATATATATATTATTCATATAGAAGAAGTTAACAATTGAAAGCCTTTAGCAATGATGCTGTTGATTTCATTGTTCGTTCAGTTAAAGAGCTTTTCCCCATTTGTTTTCTGTTATAAAAAGTGATGAAATTATTGCGAGAAAAGCAAACACAAAAGACTTAAGCAAAAAACTTGTCAGATAATTATTTTCATTATTACCATCGAGTGACGGGCATATAATAAGTTTACCAAGCCGTCTGCTTGATAATGTTCAAAAATACACTTTAACAAAATCGCGTGATATATTATATAATACGCGTGCGTAACTTGGCATCACTTAAGCATATGATTAAGTTTTTGAACAGAAACATACTAAAGCTTAATTAACTTTCATTGTCTAACTTGGAAACCAGGCGTGATGATCGATACATTTTTATATAAGTATCATAGCATAATCATGCAATAGTTCTGTAATCTTCTTATATCTATAAAGTGGTAGTGGAATCAATTGAGATGTCATCAAACAATTTCCTTTAAAACACGGCCCCAAACTTAACAATTTCTTAGTCAATAAGGTGATTAATTAAATAATGATAGAAGAAAATTTCATATTTTCGGAATTTTCAATACGTGACTGTTACGTACGTAAGTTTCAATTATTAAATAACATTTTTGCCTAATTAATGAACGCACGAACGATCGTTATGTCACTCGTATGATAAAAGTAAATTCAAACAAGTAGAAAATTATATTCGATTACAATCGAGCCTTTTATATCGATCGCCTAGAAAAAGTTGAAAAAAAAAAAATATTATAAATATCGGGTGCGCGTTGCTGATTTGTTACTGCTTTTGAAGGAATTTATATCGTGCATCTATTGGAGTTTACGAGCAACGAGCAAAAGACACGGATAGCAACGGTATTCTCTATAGTCTTGGTTGTACACATGTATCGGCGTTGTAGGCCTTCTGTGTTCTTTCACTAGTTTGCGCCATTTTGAAACTCCCTTGAAAATTGACAGACACATGAATGAACGGACTTGCTTACGCGTATTCTCAGTTTAAAACCGGCCAAGAACTTGTATATCTTATGGGATTTTTGAAGTGTGCTTGTGGGCGTTATAAAAATTTTGAAAAAAAATATGCAATAATGACAGACAATAGAGTTGAGTAGGCATGGCCTACTTTTTTTTTTTTTTTTTT
>NW_023999646.1:0-3445 GCF_014805625.2 Glossina fuscipes
ACATCCCTAGAATTTTCACAGAAAAATTTGGGATCGTAAAAAACATTCCACCTTCAATTAAGGAAGAGGATTTTCTCAACTCAGCTACCTCTGATATTGAAATCATTTCTGTTACAAGAATCCTCAGAAGGGACCCTGCAGACAGAGAAATGTTCATTTTAACAAACAGCCTAAAGATTGGTTTCAAGGGAAAACTAATTCCAAAGAGTATAAAATTCAACTATTGTAATATTCCAGTTGATTACTTCATTCCTTCCGTTAGGCTTTGCTATAATTGCGGCAGATTTGGCCACATCGCCAAATTCTGTAAAAGCAAGGAAAGCAGATGCCTGAACTGTGGCAAGTCACCGGCCTGTCCTACGAACTCATGCCTTTCAGTCAAATGTTTAGGTTGCGGGTCTTCGGACCACAACGTAACATTTCGAGAGTGTCCAAAAATAAAGAAAGAGGAAAATTTTAAAAATAATTTAACCATCCAGAACTTATCTTTTAGAGAATACAAAGAGAAACTCTCTAACAACCCATACAATTTACTCGATAACTATGATGTAAACTTCCCAGCAATGAAGGACGTGCTTCCAACAACATCAGAGACCCTACTATTGATACAAATAATATATTAGTTAACAAAAATTTCAATGCAGTTGTAAAAAATAAAACGGCTATTCCCAAACCCTTGTATAGAATGTCTCTCAAGACGCCCTCGACTTACAGTAGCAAGTCGCAGGAACCAAAAAAACCTCCACTACCTCCTGAAAAGCATACTCTTATCAATTACCATAAATCCACTGAAATGGAGATAATTCTGGAAAAGATTTTCAAAATTCTCTCCATCACTTCTCATGAAGATATGCTTAAAACCATCCAAGCAAAGTTGCAAGTTCCCTTAAATCAAAATTTGATCTTTTAAAACAAGGTACATCTGGGTCGGCCCTATCATGCTCTAACATTTCTCATGATGTCTTTCCTACAGTATAACATACAAAGCTTCAGGCGTAATGCCCATTCTCTTGATTATTTCATAAATTCCAACCGAACTGATTTCGCCATCTTGAGTGAAATCTTTCTGTCCGATGAAAAAATATCCGATCTCAAAATCTCAAATTACAACTCCGCTTATAAATGTAGAAGTGACGGCTATGGAGGTGTTGCCATCCTTGCCAGGAAAGGCATCTCCTTCAAACAAATCCCCTTTAAATCGACTGCTGACATTGTTATTGTCAAAACCTTTTGCCTAAAACCTAATATTGTCATTGCTGCTTGCTCTTTCAAGCCTAACACCCCTATTCAATCTTTCCGGGATGACTTTAATCGTCTCTGTGATATGTTCGATAGCTTCCACAATGTCATAATTGCAGGAGATTTCAATGCAAGACACCCTTGCTTTGGTGACTCCGTGTCGAACAATAAAGGCAAAGCCTTGCAAGAAATCATTCACGCCAGTAATTTCTATTGTCTTAATGATAATTCCCCAACCTATGTGCACTCTACGACCAACAATTGTGGTAGCGTGTTGGATCTTACTTTCACTAACACAACCTATCTTACATTCAAACGGGAGGTAAAAAAAGAAATTGCTCTGGGAAACAGCCACCACTTTCCTATTCTCTTTAGTGCCACCTTTATTACCTCCTACAAGATAAATGATTTTATCTCGAGGAAAAAACTCTTATATAAACTTATACACATATGTCTTCAGCCACAGGTCGAGTCTATCCAGTGTTCATTGCAACGAGAAATAATTAACGCCAAATCTGACATCCAGATCTCGAATTTCTACTCACCAAAATCTTGGTGGAACGAGCTACTCACTTCACAATTCCGTAAATTACAGGCTGTTAAACAAAAATTTTCTAATTACCCCAATATCTCTAATTTTGATGATTTCAAGTTATCCCAAAAAGAATGGAAGAAATCGATTAGAAAAGCCAAAAGATGTCACCGTGCCCTTGTTTTCGAAGGGCTGTGCTCAAATAGCAATACAAAACCTTTCTAGAAATTTTTAAATGGTCATCGTACCACAAGAAAGAAATACAAACACCCCATTTGGGATGATCGCAACAACAAATCCTACCTAGAATGGCTGAAAGTTCAAGTTCCCTCGACATGTGGTCTCCAAACCTCCTCACTAAACCCTCGGATGGATAACATCTCTCCATTCTCCCTTGATGAACTCATGCACGTCCTTAAGTTGAAAAAGAAACGCATAGCAGCAGGCCATGACGGAATCAAATATGATATGATAAAGGTCCTTCCCGCGCCAAGCCTTCTAACCCTGCTATCTGCTATAAATGAGCGCTGGATGACCAACTCGTTTCCCACTGTTTGGCGTACAATTAAAATAGTGCCCATTCCTAAACCCGGAAAAGATCTTGAAATATTCACCAACTTCAGACCCATATCCCTTTTGCCCGTTCTTCTAAAAGTTACCAACCAAATGATTAAAGAAAGACTAACAAACTTCCTGAAGCACTCACACCTTCCCCCGTCAAGGTCCTTTGCTTACCAAAAAAATATCTCCACCGGTATGTGCCTTAATGAAGTCTTTTTCACAATTGCAAACGAAAAAGCAAATGGAAACCAGGTAGTTATGCTTTGCTTAGACATTAATAAAGCTTATGACTGCGTTAATTTAGTGAAACTGGACCAAATTCTATCTGATTTTAAAATCCCGACACAAAGTAGGCAATGGGTTCTCAACTTTCTTTCCTCGCGAACTCTCGTATTAGATTCATATACAGTCGAAGTCTGTGGAGGTTTAGCTCAAGGTAGCTATCTCAGCCCAGTTCTTTTCAATTTATACACAGCCGGCTTTCATCAATTACAGGACAATACTACCCATTTATTTCAATATGCTGACGATTTCCTCATCATCTCCGCTGGAAAATCATTAGTGGAAGCAGTCCGTAACCTCGACATTAAAGCCAATCTTTTTCACAGACTTTGTGCAGACTTAAATCTAACCTTCAACCCGGAAAAATCAAAAATCATCCGCTTTGCTAAGGGTCCCAAAAAAATCTTTTACATTACAAACAATGGTATAAAAATCAGTCCGTCTTTCTCTTTTAAATTTTTGGGCAGAATAATCAACTCAAGTTTAAACACGCATGAACATTACAGGGATAGCCTCGAAAATTGCAACACAGGCTCAAATGTCATCAACATTCACACCGGAATCCCATCTAGGAAAGCTTTAAACGTTTACAAATCTATTGTTAGATCCAAAATCGAATATTCTTACTCTACATCGTGCAATGCTGCGTATACATTAAAAAAAATACAAACCTTTCAACACTCAATCCTAAGACGTTGTACCGGTTTGTCCCCCTCAACATATTTTGTTAAATGATCGCTCATCAGCGATTTTACATTGAACTTCTAGCCGCGAAGTGTTTGTACTATGTTTTTTTGATCGGTCTTTAAAAATCGGAACTAAGCCGCTTAG
>NW_023999647.1:0-6002 GCF_014805625.2 Glossina fuscipes
AAACTTTTTACAACGACGGTAGGCTTGTATCACTTTGCCAGATATATACCAGTGTGGTTGTTGGTGTTAAGAGAGGCAAGTGGTCGATGGTGCACCGTTATACACCCTACATCAATTTCCAGTTATTCATGTAATGATTTTTGAAAATGTGGCGTTATATGGGAAGTGATCAGCAACGTGGTCCAATCTGAAGCATTTTCAGTAGTGTGTACTCAATTCTATCAAAATATCTGAAAAACTGCGACCTGTAAGGGGAACGGAAGAAAATATAGGAAATAGATGGACAGATGGACAGACAATCTCGGATTGATTGAGAAAGTGATGTCAAATCGATCAGCTTAATTAAAGATGGGTCTATCTGAAGTCCTTCTGGACACTGCTTAATGTACCGCAAGTGGCGGTGTATACGATAAAAAAAAAGCCTTTTCAGGTAAAAATACTCTTAAATAAATTTAATAAACTGATGAGAGCAAAACAATTTGTCTTCTCTCTTAGAGTTTAGCATATTTTATTGCATTCTCTATGGCGGTGTAGGATTGCCATTTATTGGCATTTCTTCAAACGCGAATACTCAACATTGAGCCATAAATTGCAATTTCTTAGAGCACTATCGAGGTAAATGGAAATTCACTTTGGAGAAGTAAATGGTATCCGGATTATCTCAACGATACACTGTACAAATTCAAGACATATCTGAATATACTATAGTAATAAGCAAGAAAAATAAACAGATTTGGAGAATTCAAAAAATTGTTGTAATTAATGCAAATTCCATTGTGTTGTGTTTTTGTTGGACTCTTTTCTTTTTTAAATGTAGTAAGCAATTACATGAGCACTTGAAAATATTAATGATGCATTAAAAAAGCATTTACAAACGTATTCGTATTGAATAAATAAATCGCGGAAAATTTAAAGGAATTAGAAGAGGAAAGAAACGAGAACTCATAGAAAAGAATATGGAAGAATTAGCATAAAATATTTTATTAAGCATTAAACGATTATAGCATAGCAACATGCTGCGGAAGCGTAAATATAATGAGATATTAACAAGTTAGTTAAACTAACTTTCCATTGTTAGTTTTTATTGTACGGTTCAGAAAGTTAAAAAACCAAGCAGTATTTAAGGATCTTGATTTGATGGATCTTGATTTGATTGCGTTAGGTAGAACAAATATTCGGAGTGTCGAAAGATGCAGTGAAGGGCGTAGGTTTCTTAAAGCGGCTTAAGAAGTTCTGCACTGCAGCCGATGTCCGTATCATTGCCTATCAAAATTGGAGTACAACCCGCATGTGTGGGCGGCAACCCGCCCATGTCTCTTGTTTGGAGACACCTGCCCGCGAAAAGCTCAAATGCTTACGGACGACAAAACTCTAGATATCTGCGAGCGTCGGCGTGACGCGGTCTGTGTGAGGGCTATGTATAGGCACATCCTAGGAAAGTGTTTTACAGATAAAGAAGAGGTATGTCCACCAACTAAGGTTTACCAGGGCCGCAAGGCTTTTTCAGGGTTTTCTCTCAACCGTCCTGGAATTGCCTCCATATCGTATAACCGACTATCGCGTCGTCATCGTTCTTCCGTCAAACTGCCCGCCTGTGACACAGTCTACCTACAGGCAACGGGTCCTTTCCATCGCGCATGATCTTCCAGTTTTTAAGTCAAGCATACACAAGCAATATCCCCCCTTTGCTTTTATCCAAATTCCCATAAATGGCAACCCTATGCAGGGATAGAAAATAATAAAATATTGTAAACTTCTATGCGAGGATAACATTTATTTGATTCTTATAGATCTATAAAGTTATGGTGAGTACAACTTTTTGCCAAGAATTCGATATCGAGTAAATTCCGTCTCTTCATCCCTCTCTTGCTATAACACTTTTTGATCACTACAGTGCGCGAACGTACAAAGAGCATCCTTTTAGTGGCTAGTCATAGAAAAAGAAAAGTTCACATGCTACCGATCATCAATTCACTACTCGTTAGAATTTACTCGATTCTGAGAACCAAAGCAAATTGAGAATTATGTTCAAAATAGCTCACTAACGCGAACCATGAATCGACCTTCGTCTTCGTTTTTTTTGAAAACTTTCGATGACTGCATGAATATTTGTATCTGGTTTTTCTTTGGAGGAAGAATTTTAATCCCGAGGAATTATTTTAACACCGTCTTCTATGTAATAATCATCGCTTTGCAGCTTTGAAAAATTGACGATTTCTTTTCTTTTATTTTTCCATCGCCATTTATTAAATTTCCAAATTTGAATTATAAATTTGTCAGGTTCGTAGAAAGCAGCACAAACACGAAGAATAAAATAAGGTAAGGTAAGGTGGCATAAATGTTCTCCATAGAGAAATAGTTACTGAAACAACAGATAAAGCAATACAAGCCGAGAAGAATTTTAGGTATACAGGTGCTTTTGGTTGCCTTGATGATCTTCTGGGTATCATTCGAAAAACGTGAAGAACATTAAATTTGAAATGGACGAGCAACCACTTACGCCTCGTTAAGCAGGTTGGTAATAAGTGAGCAGCTTGAAGAGGACCTTGAAAAGAAATCAAAAAAAGTCAGAAAACAGATAAATATTGTACACCAGGACTAAAAGTTTGCTAGCCGACTTTCCCAAAGGACTTGGAATAGACCAACCTATAATTTTATAGATCGGTTCACAATCACTTTCTGCATTGATCTCCTCTTGTCCATTCGTCAGTCGATTTGTTTGTCTTGCTTTCTTGTGTTCAGCCTAAAAGCAAATATTTTGATGAAGTTAGGTACGACGAAAATTTTTGGACCAAGGACAGGCGTTATTGAAATTAATTCAAATCGGATTACTTTTTTGCTCACTTTCCAAAATAAGGCTTTATGTGAATAATTGTAGGGCAGTATAGGGTATATAGTGATGAAGCGTGGCCCACTATAGTGCTCTTAGTTACTTCTTAAATAAAACAGTGCAGTAAAGTTTCTCGCAACATCACATCATCACATATCACATATCGCACATCACACATCACACACATTATTTGCTCTTCAGCTTGCTTAGGGCACTTCTATTTAGATGAGCGATCATTTTTAACTACACGTGTAGACAAATCGGCCTTGGAGGCGCGCTTTTTGACTTGTTTGGGCCATATTCTAACTTTTTTACCAATTTGTGTGCGGTGTCTTCTTCCTTGGGAACGGGAGGATGTGTACCACGCACACTATACATGAATTGTGAGACGCACAAATGAATAGAACGAACAGAAGGACTTGAAGCTGGACAAGAATTTACATACGTCAGGGGGTTTTTGAAGCTCGGTTTTAAATTAAATTTTAATACGCTATAATATTGGATGTATTTCATGAATAACAAGCAAAAAACCAATTTTTTATTCCTTTTAAAAAAAAAATTGTCATCTATTTACGTAGTAATGTAGGTATCTCGGTTGGTTTGTTTGGCCCATTTTGCTGCGTACAAGAGCTTCCAAGATTTTTGCAAAATTTAAAGGCGATAGCTTCTCCCTAGCGGCCAGGGGGATGTTTGCAACGAAGATTAGTTAGGCGGACAGACGAACATGCTTAAATGAATTCAGAATTTGATGTTGCTAAAGTACTTTGTGGTGTCTCTCAAGCTTGCTTCTGATCGTTGCAAGTGTTCTGACAAAATGAACATACCGCTTATCTCCTCTAATGCCGGGGAAATTATTTCTTCTCCTCGACAAGGAAAAACACTATAGTAAGACATGGCGCACCATTAAATACCCTACACCACTTCGCTTAATAAAGTTTTTCTAATAACTGCTTTGCAAAGTAAAGCCTTGCATTGGAAGTGATCGAAAAAACGGTCCATTCCCAACAATTTTCAATACTGTTCTTCCTTGGCTCAAACTTTGGTGATGTACCAAATATTATCTAAATATCTTTGCCACCTGTAGGTCAAACACTAGAGAACAAAACGGACAGAGGGACAGACAAGCTTAGGTCGACTTGGAAAGTAACCCTGAAGCGATCGCTATAATGGAAGGTGGATTTATCTCACATTCTTCTGCGCATACGCAATATAATCTTATATAAAAAAGTGACGTATGGGATGAGAAGGCTTGAGTTTATAACCTGTGAGTAGGAAAAATTACAACCCGTTTGTTTATTTATTTTTTCTCTTTTGTTAATATAATCTTTTTGGCAGACGGCCAGCTATAGCTGTGCATTGCTCTTAGCTATGTCTGCAACCCTTGCTCCGAATATAAAAAACGTTTAAATTTGTAGCTGCATATTATAAAACCAAATGTAACATAAGTCTATACGCACCCACCTATTGATGGTTGTTCCATAATAATTAAATAATGGAGCCTCCAGTTGCTGTTACGCGCATGCAAATGTATTTTTTTACATATAATATATATTTTGATCAAAAAGTTCCGGGAATCTATTAATAAAAATATTTAAACACAAGAAACTTTTAATTTTATTTATATTGAGGAGTGTACGACTATATAAAGTAAGACTTCATATATATATATATTGTATACACGACCATCAGAGACTGCATATGCACAATGAAATGAATGAGTGAATGTTTAGGTGTCTGGTATCAGTTACTGGTGCATTAAATGGTGAGTGATTTCAGAAAACATTTTCCAAATGGACAAAGGTAGCCTCCATCCCACGGAGAATATTGAGTGAATATGATCTTGAAGGATTTATCAGTGTTGCTTACTTTATGAAGAGGTGATTAACACCTAAGCTAGAGAATGCATAACTACGATGTCCTGAAAATGCTACAGTTGATAAAACGAATCGGCATGAGCCGGCACGAATCAGTTTTTTAAGAAACCCAATTCTAAAAGGGATAAAAGTAAATAAAATAAATACAGTAGACAGATAAAACGGGATTAAGAGTATGACGATAAATTCGAATTTAATTAGCAAAGACATTCACCAACTCCTTTAGAAAAGCGCTGTAAGCACCCTAAAATAACTTTGCCAAGTAGTTATTTATTTTATTTACTTTATTCTACCTATTTATATATAAAATTCAACTAAAGAAAATTAAAGTCGAATTCAGTGCATCTTAAGAGAAAATCTTATACTAATTATTTTTAAAACTAGTATGCAATAAAAGAAGAATATTAATAACAAGGTAAGTTAAAAATAAATTAAAAGGTCAAAAATAATAATTCATGTACAAGTGAATAAAAAGAGAGAGAAAAAAAGCAGGTACACAGCTAGCACAGAAGTACATCCGCAACAAGCACAGATCTATATTGCAAGTGAGCCCCTGAACCATTGCAAACATGCGTATGATTAATATATAGTTGGATTTGGGAAACCAATCTGTCTAAATTAGCAAACGTGAGCTTTTTTGTGGACACTTAGCGAATCTTTATAAAAGTATTTTTCAAAGATAAGTTTAAAAAGTAAGAAAATCATATTTTAAACTTGTTTAGCTTGTTTGAAAGGTTTCTTTCATACATATATGATCCGAAGTATGTACTTAGGGAGAGACAGAAAAAGGTAAGCAATTGCGGTGGAACGTGAGCTAATTAAAGAAGAAAAAGTTTTGTTTATACCAGGAATTGGAAAGAAATTCCTGATGTTTTCTATGCTCTAGGGAAACCTGGACTAAAAGAAGAAGTAGATAAAGTTTCGAAATATATTTTGCGATTTTAGAAATATCTTTTCATTTTTTGGCTTTAAAGGAAATTTCCGTCACGTTCGGAAGTGGAATGAAATGCGTGCAGATTTGAAGTCTTCTTCTCATATCAAAGCAAGAGAGTTTTCACATATATTAAATTCCCGATACTTTCGGATATTACCGGAAATTGTTGTAAATTGTGAGCTAGAGAAAGACATTACTCGTTTCGGATAAGTAATGAAAAAGAAGCTTTAGTGGAGGAATTGAAAATTGTCAATACTTTTTGATCTCATTTTATACTGGTTATGATATTTCTACTTTTCATATGCTTACATAATACATATATATTGTAAGGAAGCGTTTTTGCTTCCTTACGAAATACAAGTCC
>NW_023999648.1:0-4449 GCF_014805625.2 Glossina fuscipes
GCTGGAATTAACCACCGATGGGAGATCGTTAATATATAAACTAAATAAAATGGGACCTAAGTGACTTCCTTGAGGTACGCCAGACATAACGGGGAATTCATCCGAGCTAATGGAGGTAAACAAAACTCTAAAGGATCTATTGTGCAGATAAGAGCTTATCCGTTTCACTAAGTAGGGTGGGAAACCATAGGCTTGGAGTTTAAAGATAAGTAGTCTATGGTTAACCATATCAAATGCTTTGCTTAAATCAGTGTAAATAACATCTGTGCGAGAACCACTAGAAAAAGCCTTGAAAACATGACAGGTAAACTCTAACAAGTTGGTGACTGTAGATCGCCCTTTCCGAAAGCCGTGCTGGTGCGGAGAAATATACGAATTAATGGCAAAGGCCAAATGCTCGAACAACTTGGGCAAGACACACAACTTGGCTATGCCTCTGTAGTTCTCAACAAATTGTCTATTTCCACTCTTGTGGATAGGAATAAGGAAACTACTCTTCCAACATGAAGGGAAAACACCTGAATACAAGAACATGTTAAAAATCTTTGAGATCACACCACACAACCCGACAGCGCAAGATTTAAGTACACATGACGGAATTCCATCAGGTCCAGGCGAATAACTGTATTTTAGAGAACTCAACCCTTTGAAAACATCATCTTCCGAAATAACCAAGTTAGGTATTGAAACCGAGTTAGTTATAGGATATGGGTAGTTTGCTGATAAATCGAAATTAGCAATCGAAAAGTTTCGTCGGAAATACTCAGCAAATAGATTTGAGATTTCAAAATCATCCGAGGAACCAGAGCCATTAAAAGAAACATGAGAGGAATATGTGGAAATTTTTCTTTTAGAGTTAACAAATTTAAAGAAGAATTTAGAATTAGCAAACAGAGAGGATTTAATGAACTGAAGGTATCTGCAGTAATAATGATGGTTGAGGGAGTTAAATCTATGCCTCGCCACCGAGTAAGCGACATAGTCGAGCGCAGAGCCACTTTTCGAATATTTTTTGAATAGCGAGTTTTTTCTATTCTTGTGATATTTAATTGTCTTATTAAACCACGGAGGACATCTGCTTCGAGGTCGACAATGCTTGATCGGAACAGATGCAGCAATAGCTAGATTTAACGTATTGTAGAACGATGGAAATAAGCTTTCAATACTAATGGTTGAGAAATCAAGCGTCAGATGTGAAAGACGATGTTTTAGTAATACAATATTGATTTTATGAAAATCATAATAATTATTTAAAAAAGTTTGAGTTGGCACATTAAGGCATTTCAACAAACCATCATTAATATGATGGAAGAAGATGCATATTGATGGATGATAAGGATCCTTAGGTAAAATAAAAGGTGGACAACGATTTACGTAAATCTCGGGAAAATTGGCAGAGCAGAGATCAAGCAGTCTACCATTACAATTAGGAGTACGATTATATTGACCCAAATTATGATCAAACAATTCACTAAAGAACACAACAGCCCTATCAGACGTTGAAGTAGGAACCAAAGAGCCAGAATTATCAGTGTTACACCAAGTGACTTGAGGCAAATTGAAGTCACCCAATGCAACGACCAAATCGGTGGGTCTAGACCACTTGGCCACTTCACAAATGAGGGCAGCGTGTTTCCTGTAAATGGAGATATCAGAATTTGGGGGAATATAGGAGCAGGTTGTAAATAGATGTTTATCAGGCATATTCGCACGAATAGCGATAAATTCAACGTCAGGAGAAGTGGGAAATTCAATTAAATTGGACGGGACTGACGCAGATATGGCAATTAATACACCACCACCAATGCGATTTACTCGATCATTTCTACACACTTGGAAAGAATTATGAAAAAGTTCCGACGAATGTAGATCGGGTTTTAGCCAAGTTTCAGTACAGGCCAAACAGAAACAGGCTGGTTAATTCCTTTGGGACTTGAACGTTTAAATTTAAAAAATATTTACATTCAAAAGCAGTTCAATGGCAAGTTTTTACAGCGTCCAAATTTTACCTAAAAATTTATCTTCACTAGGCATTCAGTTTGACAACACATTATGTTCATTTAAAAATTGAATCATTCTACTAAAGTGCTCAAATAAAATGAATTTAAGGAAGGGAAGGTTTTAGAAATCGGGTCGATATTTCGTGTACATTGGTCTACTAAAGCGGCCACAATATAAAGAAAGCAGGAAGCAATGGGTACTAAAGGAATAAATTTGAACACAGATAGAGTTGCTATGTGATTGTTGTTATAGACCAATTACATAACGACATAAGCTAAGGAAAAACACAGTTTTTTCTATTTATATTTACTATTAAGAGAACAATTACCTGATGCTGATGATTAACAGCTGGTTAGTTCCAAAAACTTGTGTGTTTCAATTAAAAAAATATTTACTTTCCAAGGCAGTTTATTGTCAAGTATTTACAGCGTCCAAATTTTACTTAAAAGTTTATCTTCGCTAGGAATTTTGGTTGACGTCACATTATGTTAACTTAACGATTGAATCATTCTACTAAAGCGCTTAAATGAAATGAATTTAAGGAAGGGAAGGTTTCAGAAATCGGGTCGATATTTCTTGTACATTGGTCTACTAAAGCGGCCACAATATAAAGAAAGCAGGAAGCAATGGGTACTAAAGGAATAAATTTGAACACAGATAGAGTTGCTATGTGATTGTTGTTATAGATCAATTACATAACGACATAAGCTAAGGAAAAACACAGTTTTTTCTATTTATATTTACTATTAAGAGAACAATTACCTGATGCTGATGATTAACAGCTGGTTAGTTCCAAAAACTTGAGTGTTTACATTTAAAAAATATTTACATTCAAAAGCAGCTCATTGGCAAGTTTTTATAGCGTCCAAATTTTACCCAAAATTTATCTTCACTAGGCATTCAGTTTGAAAACATATTATGTTCATTTAACAATTGGATCATTCTATTAAAGCGCTTAAATAAAATGAATTTTAAAATTGGAAGGCTTCAGGAATTGGGTCGATATTTCGTGAACATTGGCCTACCAAAGCGGCCACAATATAAAGAATGGAGGAAGGATTGGATACTAAAGGAATAAATTTGAACACAGATAGAGTTGCTATGTGATTGTTGTTATAGACCAATTACATAACGACATTAGCTGAGGAAAAACACAGTTTTCTCTATTTATATTTATTATTATGAGAACAATTAACTGATGCTTACGATTAACAGCTGGTTAGTTCCAAAAACCTGAGTGTTTAAATTTAAAAGATATTAACATTCAAAAGCAGTTTATTGTAAAATATTTATGGCGTCCAAATTTTACCCAAAAATTTATCTTCACTAGGCATTCAGTTTGACAACACATTATGTTCATTTAACAATTGAATCATTCTATTAAAATGCTTAAATAACATGAATTTAATGAAGGGAAGGTTTCAGGAATCGGGTCGATATTTCGTATACATTGGCCTACTAAAGCGGCAACAATATAAAGAAACGAGGACGGATTGGGTGCTAAGGGAATAAATTTAAACGCAGATGCAGTTGCTAGGTTATTGTTGTTATAGACCAATCACATAACGACATTAGCTAAGGAAAAACACAGTTTTCTCTATTTATATTTATTATCATGACAACAATTACCTGATGCTGATGATTAACAGCTGGTTAGTTCCAAAAACTTGAGTGTTTAAATATACAAAATATTTACATTCAAAAGCAGTTCATTGACAAGTCTTCACAGCATCCAAATTTTACCTAGAAGTTTATCTTCACTAGGCATTCTTGTTGACGTCACATTATGTTAACTTAACGATTGAATCATCCTATTAAAGCGGTTAAATAAAACGAATTTAAGGAAGGGAAGGTTTCAGAAATCGGGTCGATATTTCGTGTACATTGGTCTACTAAAGCGGCCACAATATAAAGAAAGGAGGAAGGATTGGGTACTAAAGGAATAAATTTGAACACAGATAGAGTTGCTATGTGATTGTTGTTAGAGACCAATTATATAACGACATTAGCTAAGGAAAAACACACTTTTCTCTATTTGTATTTACTATTATGAGAACAATTACCTGATGTTGATGATGAACTGCTGGTTAATTCCAAAAACTAGAGCGTTTAAATTTTAAAAATATTTACATTCAAAAGCAGTTCCTTGGCAAGTCTTTACAGCGTCAAAATTTTACCTAAACATTTATCTTCACTAGGGATTCTGGTTGACGATACATTATACAGCCACAAAAAAGCAGCCACAATATAAAGAAAGGAGGAACGATTGTGTACTGAAGGAATAAATTTGAACACAAGTAGAGTTGCTATATTATTGTTGTTATAGACCAATTACATAACGACATTAGCTAAGGAAAAACAGTTTTCTTTATTTGTATTTACTATTATGAGAACAATTACTTGATGCTGATGACTAACTGATGGTTATTTCCAAAACTTGAGTGTTTA
>NW_023999649.1:0-6598 GCF_014805625.2 Glossina fuscipes
TAAAAGGTGGTTGTCAAAGTCGGAAGGACGTCCCGTGTTTTAAGGTCGTATTTCCAGAAAGAAATTTTACACACCAATTTCTAACTTACCGATCAGTTATCACCCCTTCACCATATACGCTGCATATTTTTCAGCTGTCGCCTTAGCGCTACAGTCTTGTTTAAATTCGCAAAGTATTACATGTCGAATATGCATTGTTTGATTCTGCATTTCGTGGGTCAAGAAAAACAGTTGAATGTGGCATGAACGGCATAAAAAAAAAGATTGGCTCATCTATATAGTGAAAACAAATAATGGGCACATACAAACAATAAATTCCACTTAGTTGCATCGGAAGTTATGACCTATGACTCGACCTTATATAAAATGGTGATCCTCTTTTTCTCCACCACGATGTAACTAAAAGACGATCTGAAAGCACTTATTACCGCAAAGCAGCCGCTGTAGTGCAAACATATATCATTCTGACTCCATTGAAGCCTGTCTGTCCGCGTGCCCGTCTACTAAACCTTCAATGTAATGTAATTAGTGTTTAAACTACAGGCCGCAAATTTTTGAGATCTTTTGAAACTTGGTACGCCCAAGTACTCCGGACGAACGCTATTGAAAATGGTTTGGTGCACATTTTAGCCATTCCCATTAAAAGCCATTTTTTGAAAAATCTTTATATAGAAAAAAATTTGCAAATTTTCAACATTTTTTTGACAAAACTCGCTCTGTAATAGTATTTGGACATTCGAAATTAGTATGAAAAATGGGGTACGACTGGAACAATTTTTTGAAGAATCTCTCTCGTACAACCGTTCCAGCGAAAACTGCGTCTTTATTTAGCAAAGATTGTAATTGTTTATATTTCATGGTGAAAATATCTTTTTAATAGTGAATTGGCATGGAAATCAACCTTACCGAATTTGGACCACGCAGGTCTATTTTTTGGATACCATCGCATATAACCTCTAATATGTGGACTTCCTTAAAAAATATTCTTTTGCATGAACATAATGTGTAACTTTTGATGTACTAGTACCAAAACGGGTAAAAAACTGTATTGGGCGACGTGATGTAGGATATATATAGTCAGCGTTTCCCGACTACAAGGTTCCCACTTATCCTGTATATACATTTTTGTAAAATCGACTGATCTTTTAAAAGTTTGAAAGTCCAAGTCAATTTCCTTTGAAACAAACGGATTTGCACAAAATTGCGGTCACGTAATATCTATTAAAACTTCACTGATGAACGTTAGGGTATTTTTAGTTGAATTTATAGTTATAAAAATGTAACGTAAGAAAATTTTGGTTAACAATTTTTTGCACGTTAAGAGCTTTTAATTATTTTTCAGTTTTTAGGAAGCCAGGAGTTGGTGCATGTTTGTCAGACTCGTCGTCATTTGTACTATGAATTTACAGAAACGTTTGCGATTTAACACTCAAATGTATATAAAGATACATGTGTCCTCTGCGCTTATCATTGAAAAGCAATGGAACCAGTCGATTGATGTTCATTCGATTGAAGTTAGGTTTATTTAATTATTTGTTTCTTCTCAAGGAACCTGCGAATGATTATGAGGATGCGATAGATGCGGAATTTTTGAGACATTTTGAAAAAATTTACTACGCTGAATAGTTTTGGGCAAACAACGAAATGTATTCTAATTCAGATCGAAACATCTTTTAGACCACTTCCCTTATAATGCCTTGTATTGAAAAGTCCGTACATGAAAAAATATTGAAGTATACGGAATTTCGCGACAAAAGTTGCTGGGTAGCAATATTTCCTACTGCCATGTAATCGGCCGTACCGAAACTGAATCTTATATGGCAAAAAGTTTTAATGTTTAATAGTTCTTAGTGAAAATTCGTTCGTAGTGATAATTTGGCATAAAAATTAATCCCACAGCCTTTTTTTGGTTTCCGCTCCGTATAAGGTTTCTAATGAGAAATAAACATTTATATGGAAAAATGTCTAATATTTGGTACTTTATGATGAAAATTGCTTTGCGAATTTAATTTAATGCAGAACTTAGATGTATAAAATTTGAATCAAGTAGAATTTTTTTTTGAAGATCATCGCATACAAGGATTGTATCGAAATTTCAAGGCCCTATGCCAAAAAGTATTAATTGTTTATAATTTATGTCGAAAATTGGGCCATGTCGCAATAAAGAATAAAATTCAGCCGTAGGGAATTTAGGTCATATGGGTTGATTTACTACACCTCACCAGTCTCTACAATTATATAAACTGTGCACCTGTTACTACCATTTTATCCATGTTTCTAACAAGCTTAAGGGTATTTTCTCAGTATCTCTATGAAATTTTCCAAGTATTTTTCAATTTTTTTTTTTTTCAGCTATGCTTGAATTTGATTTTCTTTCTTCTCATCTTCTTACTTTGCGGTTGAAGTCAAATTCTTTTCCTTTGTTAGTCTCTTCTTTATGTCAGAGAAATACAATATAAATCACAAGTTTTGCCAACTGTCCGGTTTAAATTATGGAAGAGACATTATTGTTCTTGTTAAATGAAGTGATTTTATGGGATCTTATCCTTTTTGGTTTGCGTTAAGACAGCGAAAGAATTAGAAAACTTTTCAAAATTAAACTCTGTATTTTATAATTAGCCTGTATTTTACAATTAGGGGCTTAGTATTAAAAATGATTTAAAATTCAATCAATATTTATGTTGTACATAATGTCACAATCCACGTTTAAAGCACAATAACATTTTCAAAAGAATAATTTTGGGTTTTAGGGTTGCTAGAGAAATAATGGGTATGGTCAGGTCTCCTGGTAAGAGAACGAATCAGAAGAAAAGCAATAAAAAAAAGAAATCATTTGAGGTTTGTTGCAAAGGGTTTTTCGTTAGAAAGCAATACTTTGCCGCTCCTATATAATTTTAACCTGAGCAGTTCAACTGACTATTTTGACAAATTTTTCACGACAAATATTTCTTGGCCAAAAATTGTATAGCATTTAATTATAGCGAACCAGGACAAATCAGAATTTTGCTTCGAAGACCCGCAGGCATAAAGCGGATAATGCAGAACACAATGCCTTTTTTGGACTTATTTACTGCAAGAAAGCTGGTGGAGAATTGAATAAAGTACAGTGTCCCATTCTGATAGTAGCACTTAGTATTGTTGTAAAGCAGATAGCTTCTTGCGCAAGGCTTAACAGATAGTCTCGTTAACAACCATGGGTGTCAGTTTATACTGGCTTGTTTTGCAAATCTCACACCTCGTTATTTACGGAGTTATAGATACCAATTTCTTAGTTTGTTTGTTTGCCGGTCTACAAGATCCCCGAACATTTACATTTTCCCTCCAAGCTGCGGATTTGAAAGCAATTGAAAACATATGACACGAATTGCATAGGCGGGCTTGAAAAAATTAAACTTCTGGAAGAAAATTTGTGTAGATGTACTAAAAAAATTAGTTCCTTTAGTTCCAAGATATATGCAAGCAGTGCTAGATGGTAAAAGCGGTTCAACAAAAAATTACTTTTTTATTTTATCCACAAATAGTTTATTAAACTATCTGCGAAATAAATATAGTGAAAGCTAGTCCATAGCCGCGCTTTAACATGTCAGTATAGATTTCGTAGATGGATTTACCTTGTCTTCCCACATGAAGGGTCTCGTGAGTAAAACGACAGAAAGATAAGTGAAGAATTATGTTAGGCGAAGCGGTGTACAATATTCAATATACTGCCTGCATACAGTTATAACATACCTTGCATATCAGATAAGATATGAATAGATTCATTATTAATAGAAGACACTTAGGCTACTCCGGCGGATTCTTTTATCCCCTTTCACGATAAATTCAAGAGGACGACATCGTCGTTGTATTTAGAGCATGGCGATCAATCTATCTGCGTAGGTCATCTTCAGCTTTAAGTTATTATTTTGAGCAAATTACTGTTTAACATGAAATTTAATTCATTTAATTCTTATTGATCCGTCTGTTTCTTTGGTAGTGGTAAGAAATAAGGATAGATAAAACATTGCAACAATGTTTCAAATAGGGGCCTACCTGGCCTAATAACTAACGATTTCAAAATGCCCACAAGCGCCTAAACTTAGAGTTAAAATATTACCGTTTAGCTCTGAAAACCTAAAAATTTTTTCCATTATTAGATCATGCTAAGCGTTCAAAATTCGTAGTACGTTGCTTTTTTTAAACTTTTAATAATTATTGCTGGTGTGTTTCTTTCTATAAATAAATTGAAGGAGAAGAGTACAGAAGTATTTATTTATTTTAAATTTTTCTTTGATTTA
Source organism: Glossina fuscipes (assembly GCF_014805625.2). Classification (NCBI taxonomy): domain Eukaryota; kingdom Metazoa; phylum Arthropoda; class Insecta; order Diptera; family Glossinidae; genus Glossina; species Glossina fuscipes. The sequence goes on from NW_023999649.1 coordinate 4,278, forward strand.
GGCTTGTGTGTGTTTCAGGTAATTTTTCCATTTACTATCGTTTAGTTATTAAATCCACTTTCGTTATCAAAAGCAAATTTCGTATCTTTTAAGAGGAAGTTGTAAACACCATATGTATGTATACGAAAACATGTGTAAAATGTACATTTCATTACGATATATATTATTTCGTACATATTAGTATGTAAAGTACGTATCATTATTTTTCAGCAAAACTTTTATGTTTTCCATTTGCCCCCGTCACTTTTGTAAATTGGCAGATATTCAAGTTAGAACTTTTTAATATTTAAACAAGTAAGAATATTGTATTCGGTCAAGGCAGCTACTAGATACTCTGTATGTACCCTAAGTGTGGAAAGTGGTCGAAAGAATGGGCCGATCCGTACCGTTTTCAGAAGCGTTCATCAAAATATCAAAACATCAAAATGTCATCAAAATATCTCAAATATCTCGGCTGAACACATGGACAGAGAGGAAGACAGGCAAGGTTAGATTGATCCAGAAAAATGATACTGAATTGACCTGTGTAATAAAAGGAGGCTCCAACATAAGCTCTTATGCGTGTTAAATACGTTCGACAACGATTGGTGCAAAAGGCCATTGAACGCATGCATGTGCATGTTGGCTTTGGAAAGAGGAAGAGCGAAAAAGAGAGGTAGAAAGAGGGAGAGAAGGAGAAAAGGAGAAAGAGAGAGAGAGAGAGATAGAAAGATAATAAATTCGTTACTTAAATATTTACAGGTATCCGTGTACGTGCTTATCGACTATTTTGTAGTTGAAATTAACACTTTCCGTTTTTTTAGATACTTCGCTGTTCAATAGGGTAAATAACACAAATGAAAGCTTTTTCACTCTTTACAGTAAATGTTAAACTAAGTTTTTTTTACCAAGTTAGGCAAAGAACTACATAAAATCTTATCGCTTGGATTACTGAGCATAAAATTAAACCAAAATGCTTGTGCAAACTAAACCCCGTTCCCAGATTTTCTGCATTTACATGAATGGTGCCGTAAACAACTGGGTATTATAAAAAAGTACTCTACGTTGATTTTTATGTTCATTTATTATCAACGAAAGGAAATTAAATGTTTTATATTCTGAATTATGCCGACTTTAAGTAAACACGTCTTTTTGTATCATTATAAATCTTTGTTCCTTATTCCAACAAGAAGTTAGGGGCAATTCTAATATGCGGAAAACAAATATTATGCAATACAGTGACGCCAAAATTGAAAAAATTGAGCAAAATTGAGCAGAGAGAGAACAGATAGCTGTATTTTTAAAGAAAGATGTGACAGACCAAGACGTTATGACATCATTTCATTCATGATGCTTTTTTGGAATACCTTTGAGATGAGGGAACTGTCAAGGAAATGTTTTGAGTGCAGAAATGCTCAAATTTTAATAGGAAAATTTGGCATGTCTTTGTTAGCGAAAACGTGAAGAATTAACTCTACATCTTTCAAAATTTGATGCCCTTATAAAATAGTTAAACTCTGTTAGGGCAGAAGAAGCTCACTACCTTAGTCAATTTTATTGAACTTTGTTGAAATCGTACGCTTCGCATTTGCACAGGTCTTGGATGATCTTTCCAACAATAAATTAATAGTCACAGTGATAAGAGGAATGCTATTAGGCGAAGATACCAAAAAGAGGAAATGTGAGATAGAAAAATCGCTAGGAATTTTCCTTGGAGTGGAGACTGAAGGTTCGAAAGTTAAAAGCATTAAGCGAAAGCAGCAACTGGATTTTTATGGCGCATACGCTTAGGTCATTTAAGTCATGAAAACCAAAAGAAAGGCAGTATTATTGTTTCAAGATCAAACTCGACTCAAAGACCACAAGAGGATTCTATAACTTAACAAGCACACGGACATGAAACGGAAAAACTAAATGAAACAGAAAGTTTTCCTTGAAGAAAGCGGCATCGATTACGAAGATATATTCCCCGATTACTAAATTGGAAACTATAAGAATGACTTTGGAAACTGGAGTAGCGAAAGAATATTTTTTCTTTTCGAATAGATATCAAAACTGTCTTCCATTATTTAAATTCAATTGGAAACGCTAAATTGTTTGGAAACTGGATTACGCAAGGATTTGCTAAAGAAAAATTTTTGTATGGTCTTAAGAAAAGCAAAAATGCTGCGACACAAAATTGAACATAGTTTTATAAATCCTAGATTTAATGAATTTACAATATGACAGCTGCTTATGTGTAAATAAATGTAATATGAATACAATGCTGTTAATTATATACGTTGATAACACATTAATAGCTGGAAAGAATCAAAATAATATAGATTTGTCTGTCAACAGTA
>NW_023999650.1:0-2449 GCF_014805625.2 Glossina fuscipes
GCTAATCTATGTGCTATTTCAGCTAAACTACATGAGAAACTTAACTCGGTTCGAGGCGTAATTTATGCCCCTTGCTTAAAGCATGTGCCGGAAGATGAAATTGTTCGCGAAATGGGCAATCAAGGAGTGACTGAAGCATATAAATTAACCAAACTGAATGATGACGGAAAAACACGCTCTCCTACAGGAAGGATTATTTTAACTTTTGATCGCTATCGATTACCGCGAACAGTTGATGTGGCGTGGTATAAATGTAAAGCAGAACTATACATCCCAAATCCTATGAGGTGTAAAAATTGCCAACGCCTGGGTCATACGGCAAAAAGATGCACTAATGCTGCATCTTGTGCTAACTGTGGTCATCCTCCACATACTGAAAGCTGTACCCGTAGTTTCTGCATAAATTGCAATGATCAACACTCAGCGTTAGACAAACAATGCCCACGTTTTGTACAGATGCGTGAAATATTAAAAATCAAAACAGAAAATTACTGTAGCATGGGCGAAGCGCGACGCACATACCGGGAAAGAAATCCATCTGTAGCCCATGGAATTGTCAAAAGTAGTACCTATGCTGCTGTTGCCTCGCAAATCGACCCTAGTAAGACTTTAACTGCAACTGATTCCAATGAAAAACCTGTTCCACCATTAACCAAAAATTATATTGCGAAACCAGTTACATCACTTGCCAAAGATAATATTGAAAAAACCAAAGCAACTGCAAATATTGAAAAAATCAAAACAACAACACATATGCTAAAATCTAATATACCAAATTCTCCGGAATCTCCAGCTCTCAACTTTACTCAACATATCACAAGTGGTAATGAATCCAGTCTTTCATCCATTAATCAACCTTCGAAAGCCAAAGCAACTGCAAATATTGAAAAAATTAAAACAACAACACATATGCTAAAATCTAATATACCAAATTCTCCGGAATCTCCAGCTCTCAACTTTACCCAACAAATCACAAGTGGTAATGAATCCATTCTTTCATCCATTAATCAATCTTCAATTTCAAATTATTCACGTGCGCCAACCCGTTGCGCTTCAAATGTACCAAATCACCTAAATATAGATTATTCTGCTGGTAAGAATAAATCATTCACGAAAAATTCCTACAGTGACCTTCTCGACGGAGACGCTGACATGTCAACTTAACCCTCCCTCCACTCTGCTTACATGTCATTACAATTAAATAAAGTTTTTAAAATTATACAATGGAACATTAAGGGACTTATTAATAATTTTGATGAACTCCGTACACTCATAAATGATTTTAATCCAACCTTTTTATCGCTTCAAGAAACCCATTGTAGAAGCTCTTTTAATCCTATTCCACCCAAATCATATACTGGATACTTCGCGAATGCTGATCAAAATTCATATTCCAAACAAGGAGTAGGTGTTTTTATAAAATCAAGTATACCTCACAAACGCATAAATTTTATCTCAAACATACAAGCCGTAGCGATACAAATAATGTTAAATATAAAATTTACAGTGCTTTCGCTCTATATTTCACCTTCGCAATCGTTTTCTCAGCAAGAACTCTACAGTTTATTCTCCGTACTTTCCCCCCCATTAATTATATGCGGCGATTTCAACAGCTGGAATACCATCTGAGTGAACAACACTCGCGGTACTGTTTTAAAAAAGGCCTTTTTTCAAAGCAACCTTTGCGTTTTAAATGATGGAAAACCAACGCACTTCTCAACTCATCATACTTTTTCACATATTGATTTAACATGTTGCCCTCCATCACTTCTTCCTTTGGTGTCCTGGTCTATTTCTGATGATCTACATAATAGTGAACACTTTCCAATCATAATCGATCTTAAACTTTCAACGTCCTCTGCTACTCCAGCAAAACAGGCCAAATTCCTCCTAGATAAAGCGGATTGGATCAATTACTCCAAACAGGTGGAGTCATTTTTGAACTCAAAGCCATTTAACGGAAACTGCAACCATGATGCTGCTATTATGTCTAAATCGATTCGCACGGCTGCTCATCTTTCTATTCCTCAATCCAACACCTCTTTTAAACGAGCTAGGGTTCCATGGTGGAACAACACGCTTTCGTTTTTGAGGAAAAATAAAATGGATCTATGGCACCGCTTTAAGAGATGTCCTGATCAGAATCACTTGTTATTATACAAAACGGCCAATGCTCTATTCAGGAAGGAATTACGGAAATCAAAGGCACTTAGTTTCGAACTTTTCTCGAGACGAATTCACAGAAATACATCAATGAAAGTTGTCTGGAACAAAATCAACAGACTTAATGGGACTTCAAACCTGAACCAAATTTCTGCCATCTGCACTCCCAATGGAACTTTAACTGACGCAGATGAGATTTCTAATTACTTTGGAAAAGTGTGGTGCGAATACTCCTCTGACAGCAACTTCTCCAGTGCTTTCATTGAAAATAAAAGGACTCCAATAT
>NW_023999651.1:0-1390 GCF_014805625.2 Glossina fuscipes
TAACAAACGTAACGTTAATGAACTTAACTAAACTAAACTTTTCCTTTCATTCCTCACTTTCTTGTCGCCAAGAAAAACTTTAGTTTCAAAGAAAAGTTTCTTCGAAATTTTCCCCTTACACAAGCAAACTTTTTGTTAAAGTTTAGAAGGAAAACATAATAATAAACCCGTGGATATTTTTACATAGGATATTGTATTATACCTTAAAAATTTTTAATAGGCAAACTACTTTAATCTGCTTATCAATTCATAATATTTGAGAGGCTCTTCTCCGTCATTTGCTGTTATCTTTACAGTTATCTTTTATTATTTAAAAATCAGGTTCGTGTAGAAATGAGTTTCAAAACTTTCAATAAATTTTCTGTCCCTGTTAACAGAAGGTGCTGCACAGCAAAACGTTTGTGATTTCAATATGAAGTTACGTGAGTGCGTACTGGCTGACTCTGTTGCACATAATTATCGCGATGACCTGTTAACGGAAACGTGATTGAGAACAAAAAGTTAACGTGATGTGAAAACCTTTTTCCAAGTATTTAGAAAACACAAGAGTCAATAAAACGTGTGGAGAGTCCCTGTTTGTCAAGAAAATATGCGGACCGTGAATTGCAAGACTTATTAGGCGAAAACCGAGCTCAAATCCGAACAGCTTAATAATTGATGAATCAAGTGTTTATAGACGCTTACTTATGATTTTTCTCAATAAATGCCTTCTTCAAGTGAAAATATGATCAGAATTAACGCAGCCATCTAATATATGCCTATTTTTATTCAAACAGGTCAATTTAAGGGTAAATTTTGTTAATTTTCGCAGTCGCAAAAATACAATTAGGAAGCTGAAATTCGGCATGCACATCGCTGGCCAATTAGAGATACATCATAGCAGAATGGGTGTTATCTGTTCACGTATACGCCCACAATCTGGACATAACTGTAACGACCTCGAAAAAAAAACAAATTCTTCACATTTTTGTGTATAACTCTGAATCCCGTGCATATATTTTAAAACAGTTGAAATTCAAATATTCGCCAGGATCACCTGCACGTTCGTTGCAAAAATAGTCTCGATCGGTTCAGTAACACGTTCTTAATCAATGATAAAATAGATGAGCTAGTATTTATATACGATTTTACGCTCATTGAGTTCTTTTTTTTGGCTTCTATTGCTGGAGTTACGGTCATTGACCACATATATTATTTTTTAATGAAAGGCAGCCTTTTGACAGATATGTTAAAAATAAATTTTTATTTAAATCATTTATTTATAATTCATATATTTACGTTAAGAGTCTTGTTGAATATATCTTTTAAGTGTGTTTTATATTGAATGCAAGCATACTTAGCTAGCGCCACGTCGACGGCTTTCAGTGAAAATAGGTATACCACGTATAGA
>NW_023999652.1:0-1062 GCF_014805625.2 Glossina fuscipes
TTTACTTCCCAGTTCGTGAGTATGAATGATGCTAGTAGCTATGGTCACTTGAGTACACATTTGGCAAAAACGACACTCTAGGTGCATTTCTGTTCGTCGTCTATTTTTCAACCTTACGGTGGCATAATTTGCGATGAGCATCGCAATCTCGCCACACAATTCTTATGGTCACATAAAACTGATCGCAGTCACACTTCCAATATATAAAAAACTGCATACTTAAAATTTAAAGGCAATAGAGATGTGAAACGTGGCGCAAATGTTTACGATGATTTGGCAGAGTCTTGATAACAAAATGGACTCAATGTGCCTGCAAAGAATGGCTTGCTACAACTCATAAGAAATCTCGGTATAATATCCGTTATAAATATATATATAGATATATTTATAAATCCAACGTAAGCTAATTTACACCTATAAAAAATTCAACCTAATGGGAATGTAACTTTTTTACGTGTTATATTATAGCTTGTATTAAATTATCGAAAATTCGTCGAATTATGCTTTTATTAGTTAAGCTTTGTAATTTTTAAGGACATGAATATATTTTTTTTTAGTTCCAACACGATGTCTATTTCGGATGTGTGTATGACATAAGGATGAAACACAAAAAAATTATTAGTAATTACATAGCTAATCGATTCAGATTATAATAAATTTCGTGAACACCCTTTCTTTAAAATTCTCAAACAAATTATGGAAATAATTGATATTAAATCAAATTTGTTTATATTTTAAGCAAACATTATTTTAAAGTTTTGTATGCTATTGCTATCTGTCAATTAAGTTATACATAAATAAAAGTCATATAAACCTGAAGATAACAACGGCTGTAGTTGAAGAGATATTTATTGTATGCATTAGCTTTTATGACATTTGAATAAAAATGCTTACAAGTACGTAGAGAGAAAATGAAATAATTAGGTAGATAAATGATGATTGACTTTAATAACTTAATTAAAATCGAAATCACTTTATTATAAAACGACTTAAAAATAAAAACACCATAAGAGTTCACGGCTCACTATTGAACACCTTACGCCACCCTATAGATATTTATAT
>NW_023999653.1:0-5445 GCF_014805625.2 Glossina fuscipes
TTTATTTATTTATTTATTTATTTATTTATTCCACTTATACAAGAAACTCAACTAAAACAAAATGGCAGTCGAGTTCAATTGACTCTTAAGTAAATCTTAAAATTATTTAATAATAAAACTTAGTATAAGTACAATAAAACAAATAAGGAGGAAAAGAAAAGAAAAAAAAAAAAGCATGTATACAATTAGCATAGAGCCACGCCCACAACCGATACAGGACCAAATTGCAAGTGAACCCCTAAGCCATCGCAAACATGCATAAGCTTGGCAACCGATAATTGTTAACAACAAATTAATTTTCGACTCATAATGACAAAATCTAAGGTTAAATCAGTTTAAGTACGACATAGGTAAATCGCGTTTGTTGAGCAATATTGCTTTAATGGACTTTAAAGAGTCCGTTAATGAGAATAGATGATAGACATCATTTAGGTTCTTGCAAACAACTCTGAGCGGGTTAAACAGTTCAAAGTTATATTTGCATTGACTAAGCTTTACCAACATAAAGTACCTAGAGAAGCGGTTAGGGACATTAAAGCAAATCTCACGAAGTAATGCGGGCGAATCAATTGCACCATTTATTAATTTGATTAGGAAGGAAACCCCAAGAACAAATCTACGTTTCTCGAGTGACGGTAAGGATAACAGAAGCAACCTATTTTCATAGGGTGGAAGAGGGGAAATCGGGTCCCAACCCAAATTCCTAAGTGCAAACAGCAAGAATTGCTTTTGTATAGATTCAATTGAACCAACGTAGCATCTATATGAAGGAGACCACACAACAGAGGCATACTCAAGAATAGGTCTAACCAAACACGTGTAAAGCCTTTTAGTAATATAAGGATCGTCAAGCTCTTTGGACCACCTCCTTATAAAACCAAGAGCGGACCTAGCTTTGCTTAACGAGGACTCAATATGCAAATTGAAACGTAACCTATAATCGAATAGAACGCCTAAATCAATGAACGAATCGACGTCTTCCAACCTGTGCGAATCAATGAAGTATTGGGTACTAAACGACTTCCTTCTTAAGAAAGAAAGCTTCTTACATTTATTTAGATTTAGCTTCAGAAGATTGAGGGAGCACCATGCAACCAAATTGTTCAAATCACTTTGAAGATGATGTGATTGCGATTCTACGGAAAAAGAAGTAAACAGTTTCACATCATCGGCATACATTAAAATCTTACTGAATTTAATCACGGAGGGCAAATCATTGATGTAAAGATTAAATAAAATAGGTCCCAAGTGGCTACCTTGAGGTACGCCAGACGTCACGGGAAATTCATCCGAGGTAATGAGGTTAAACAAAACCCTGAATGATCTACCATACAGATAAGAGCTTAACCATTCAACTAAGAAGAGAGGAAAGCCAGAGGTCTGGATTTTAAATCTAAGAAGTCTATGATTAACCATATCAAACGCCTTGCTAAAGTCAGTGTAAATGACATCAGTGCGAGAACCACTAGAAAAAGCCTTGAAAACATGAGAAGTAAACTCCAACAGATTGGTCACCGTAGATCTTCCCTTTCGAAAACCATGCTGGAAAGGAGAAATATACAATTTCATGGAAAAGGCTATATGCTGAGCCACAATTCGCTCGAACAGTTTAGGCAAGACACTCAACTTGGCGATGCCTCTGTAGTTCTCTACAAGTTGCCTACTACCACTTTTGTGAATAGGAATAAGGAAAGAAGTCTTCCAACACAAAGGGAAAACACCTAAATTCAAAGACTTATTAAAAATCTTTGAGATAACATCACAAAGCTCGCCAGCACAAGATATAAGTACACATGAGGGGATGCCATCGGGTCCAGGCGAACAATTATATTTCAGAGAGTTCAATCCTTCAAAAACGTCATTTTCCGATATAACAAAGTTAGGAATTGAAACCGAATTAGAAATCGAATATGGATAATTTTCCGATAAATCAAAATTGGCAGTTGAAAAGTTCTGTCGGAAGTATTCCGCAAAGAGATTTGAGGATTCAAAATCATCCGAGGACTCGGAGCCATTAAAAGACACAAACGACGGGTTTATGGAGATTTTTCTTTTGGAATTAACGAACTTAAAAAAGTATTTAGGGTTAGCAAACAAGGAGGATTTAACAAACTGAAGGTATCTGCAGTAGTATTGGCGGTTGAGGGAATTAAATTTATGCCTTGAAACAGAGTAAGCGAAATAGTCGAAAGAAGAACCACTTTTCGAAAATTTTTTGAACAACTTGTTTTTCCTATTTTTGTAGTATTTAATTGTCTTATTAAACCACGGGGGATCCTTACTTCGAGGACGGGACTGCTTGATCGGAACGGATGCAGAAATAGCTTGATTTAATACATTGTAGAACGACGACAGTAAGCTATCAATGCTTCCCTCTGAGAAATCGAGCACAAAATGAGAAAGATTAGATTTTAGTATGGAAACATTGATTTTATGGAAATCATAACGTTGATATGAAAAATTTGAATTTGGAACGTTATAGAGGTTCAACGAACCAACATACTTGTAATGAAAGGAAACACCGAATGCTGGATGATATGGATCCTCAGGTAAACTAAACGGAAGACAACGATTAACGCAAACCTCAGGAAAATTTGCAAAGCAGAGATCAAGAAATCTCCCATTACAATTAGGGGTACCATTGTATTGAACTAAATTATTATCAAATAATTCATTGAAGAACACAACGGCTTTATCAGATGTTGAGGAAGGAATCAAACAGCCAGAACTATCACTGTAAAACCAATTGACTTGAGGCAAGTTGAAGTCACCCAACGCAAGGACTATATCGGTAGATTTAGATTGCTTGGCCACTTCACAAATGAGGGCGGCCTGTTTCTTATATACAGAGATATCCGAATTTGGGGGAATATAGGAGCAGGTCACATATAAGTGTTTGTTAGGAAATTTCACTCGAATGGCGATAAATTCAACATCGGGAGTAGTTGGAAATTCAAACGAATAGGTGGGGAGTGCCGTAGAAATAGCAATTAAAACACCACCACCATTGCGATACAAACGATCGTTTCTGAAAACTTGAAACGAATTACGGAAAAGTTCCGACGAATGTAGAACTGGCTTCAGCCATGTTTCAGTGAAGACCAGACAGGAAAACTCCGTACTCACTGAATTTAGGAAGGTAGAACGAATTTTTGAGTTTAGGCCCCTAACATTTTGATAAATGAGGGAAAATGAGGCTGAAGAAGTATTTAGTTTTTTGAAGGGGAAAGAGCTAATGCATTCGCATTACGGGGTCGGTTCCGAGGGATAAATTCCTTAATTAATGATCCAACCGGCCACAAAGTTTTATTTAAAATCAAATCCATATTTTCGGTCGGAACTAGAATTTTAAAAGATGAGATAGCTCTAGATTGAGAAGGACCCAGTTTGAAAATACTAACTCGCTTTAAATTGACAGAAGGGGCTTTCGCAGCCAGATAACCCCTTATGTTTTCAACAGATGTATCTGGTGCCAGTCTTGACACAAATATGGCCTTTCTGGGAGGAACTGCCTTCAAGCATATGTCATCAGTACTGGGAGCAGCAGGGTTAACGGATGGGGAGTTATGAGTTGGGGAAAATATAGAGGGGGTAACCACACTTGCACGAGCAGCTTGCTCAGTTTGGCGACCAGCATTTACACCCGAACAGCGAGGAGGGGAGGACGATTTACTATTACCCTTATTAGTTTTGGGCGATGACGCCTGAGAACATTGAGTGACATCTATGGGAGGAGATACCCTTGCCACTTCAGCATAGCTCAAGCCAGAAGGACTTCTCGGACTATTTGTAACATCTATGTTACCAACCGACTCAGCCGTAGCAGAAACACTAACAATATTTGTAGCCTTTAGGGAATCGCTAACTTGCACCAACGAAACGGACTTAGGAGGTGAGGAACCACACGCTACGCTACGCGTTGAGACTATGTTAGCTGGAGAGGAAGATGACTGCGCAATATACCGACATTCATCAAACCTAGTCTTGATTAATTCAAACTTCTCCCACAAAGAGCCGAGATTTTTGCTCAAATCTGAGAAACAATTTCTCGTCTCTGTGAAGAGCTTGTAGAAATCAATATCCCGCTTTCTACAGTCAGGACATGACCATCGTAAACCTTTAGAAGGGTCAAGGACTGCATCAGCAGCACGGCCGGTAATACCAGCACACTTTGCATGTCCAAAACTATCACACAACCAGCAAGAAATGAATCGTTCAGATTCAGGGCCAGTTTTCGCACGACATGGAGTAAATAAACAATCCATGTCCATTGAAAACAAAAAAAGTAGCTTAAGAAGGAAAAAAAAAACGAAAAAGAAAAACAAAAAAAAAATAATTTTTCCACGGCACAAATTTTCAGGAAAATTAAAGCAAATTTCTCACTTCCCTGCCCACTGTAAATATAGAGCGAAAACTAACGGAAACTGTAAACACAGATTAAAAGGCAAAAAGAGAGACTTTTACCAAGAGCTCAATTGTTGCTTACAATAAACCAAAATGATTTTTTCGCATTAATGGTTAATAAATTCATATACAATATATTCACACTTTATTCTTTTAGAGAATTTTTTAAATTTAAACACGAATAAAGCAAAAAGTTAAGAAATACAACTAAAAAAATTGATATATTTGTTGACAGAATAAAAACGCGACTACAAGACACGCGCAGAGTTGCAGTTAATTGAACTCGACTGCTATTTTGTTTTAGTTGAGTTTCTATAAGTGGAATAAATAAATAAATAAATAAAAATGTAGGATTAATCACAATTTATATTGGCCGTACTCTCAATTTCTATGTTCTTGAGCGATTAGCTCTCCCTTCCACAAATATTCTATTTATATACATTTTTACAAGCACGTTACCATACCCAAATTCATAGATTTTACATTTAATCCCTAACTGATTTTCCCGCTATTCGTTTTCGCCGGCCTGCAGCTGCATGACACGCCTGCGAATGTGCACTTGGTTTTTACCTGTCTGCTTTTCCGCTAATCGTTTTCGTCGGTCTGCAGCTGCATGACGCGCCTGCGAATGCGCATTTGGTTTTTCCTTCTCTAGAGAATTTAGTACTAGGGAAAATTTCTTAGCTGGGATTAACTGGGTTTGGAATTTTCGTAACAATATTTTACAGAGAGCGTTATAGAAATGGTACAAACCCTTAAAAAAGCAAAATGTATTCTTTGCTTCGCTAAACAATATTTTCGCCTAGAGCTGGAATATAAAGATTTCTCTTTAAATCATTTTATATACTAATGTACATTAATTTCAAGATTAATTTGGGTAGAAAGCTTGCAATTAAAATGTATTGAGGTGGTTGCTTGCTGGTCAGTTTTCGTAAGAAATGGGCCGTCCATGAATGAATCTCCAGTTAACGGTTCAATGAAAGATCTCAAGCACTTTATATTATAATTTAAATATATTATATATTATATATTGTCTGCTTA
>NW_023999654.1:0-5249 GCF_014805625.2 Glossina fuscipes
ACAGCCAGAATTATCAGTTTTACACCAAGTGACTTGAGGCAAATTGAAGTCACCCAGTGCAACGACCAAATCGGTGGGTCTAGACCACTTGGCCACTTCACAAATGAGGGCAGCGTGTTTCCTGTAAATGGAGATATCAGAATTTGGGGGAATATAGGAGCAGGTTATAAATAGATGTTTATCAGACATATTCGCACGAATAGCGATAAATTCAACGTCAGGAGAAGTGGGAAATTCAATTAAATTGGACGGGACTGACGCAGATATGGCAATTAATACACCACCACCAATGCGATTCACTCGATCATTTCTAAAGACTTGGAAAGAATTATGAAAAAGTTCCGACGAATGAAGATCGGGTTTTAGCCAAGTTTCAGTAAAGGCCAAACAGAAAAATTCCGTGTTCACTGAATTTAGAAAAGTGGAACGAATTTTCGAATTTAGGCCCCTAACATTTTGATAAATGAGAGAGAGTGGGCCTGAAGAAACAATTAGTTTTTTGAAGGCGACAAGACTATTGCCTTGGTATTACGGGGACGATCTCGAGGGATAAATTCCTTAATTAAGGATCCTACTGGCCACAGTGATTTGTTTAACAACATATTACTGTTTTCAGTCGGAACTAATATTTTAAAAGAGGAGATTGCTCTAGCTTGAGAAGGAGCCATTTTGAAGATGCTAACACGCTTTAGGTTGACTGATGGGACTTTCGTCACCAGATAACCTATTATGTTATCCACCGAAGTTTCAGGTGCCAGGCTTGACACAAATATTGCTTTTCTGGGAGGAACTGCCGTCAAGCAAATGTCATTATTTGGAACAGGAGGGGGGTTCACAGTAGGAGAGTTTCGAGTTGGGGAAAATATAGATGGGGTTATCACCCTTGTACCGGCAGCTTGTGAGACTTGCCCAGTCTGGTGACCAGCATTCACACGCGAACAGCCAGGAAGAGAGGATGACTTATTTTTCTCTTCATTACTTTTAGGCGATGGCACTTGATTAGAGTGAGTGGCGGCTCTGGGCGGAGATACCCTTGCCACTTCAGCATAGCTTAAACCCGATGGACTTGCCGGTTTGTTTGTAACTGTTTTGCTACCAACCGACTCAGCAATATCGGAAACATTACTATTCATTTTAGAGTTAGAAGGAGCGGTAACTTGTACCAACGAATTAGATTTGGAGAAAGCCAGAGGTGACGTCCCACACGCTACGCTACGAGTAGAAGATGAGTGTCCAATAAAGCGACACTCATCAAACCTAGACTTAATGAGCTCAAACTTTTCCCACAAGGAGCCGAGATTTCTACTCAATTCCGAGAAACCATAACGGGTCTCCGTGAAAAGTTTATAAAAGTCAATGTCCCGCTGCCTACAGTCAGGACATGACCATCTTATGCCTTTAGCCGAATCAGCGACTGCGTCAGCAGCACGGCCGAGAATACCGGCACACTTTGCATAACCAAAGCGCTCACAGAGCCAACAAGAAACGAATCTATCAGAATCCGGGCCTGATTTCGCCCGCAAAGGTGTATATAAACACTCCATGTCCTGTCAAAAAGACAGTTGTTAATTATAAAAAACAGACACACAAATCACTAAAAAAAAAATCCAGAACATAAAAATTTATCAACCAATTTGTGCAAAACTTCTCTGTTAGGTTGATACTGTAACGAGAGATCACTAGCAACACAAACTCCAAACAGTAAAAAAATAACAGAGAAAAAGAGAGAAAACAAAAAAAAAAAGAGAGATTTTTATCAGAGCTCAAAATTTTTGTTTGCAAAAATCAAATGAATCAAATGAAAGCGTAAAAGAAAAATATTTCTTTTACTTTGAATTCACTCACTTTCTTCTCAAAGTATGTTATAAAATCAACACACTCTAAGGCAGAATAGCCACGAAATTCAACAAAAAATTTTAAATTTTAATTGCCGACACAAAAAATATACGACTATACCGCGCGACAAAGTTGCCAGAGAGTTAAAGCGATGAAACAGGTATTGGAAAAAAGAAATACATCTCCAAGAAATATTCAAACTGTTCAGGGAAAGGAATTTTTCAATAAAGATTTTAAAAGTTTGATGAAATATTATCAAATTAATCGTTATCACACATATACTGATATGAAAGCCTCGATATGTGAAAGATTTAATGGAACATTAAAAAACTTAATGTGGAAAATGTTTAGTATGAATGGTAATTACAAGTGGATAAACAGCCTGCAAACATTACTAGCCAAATACAATAATACATATCACAGAATAATAAAAATGAAACCAAATGAAATCAATAAACACAACGAGAAGCATATATTACAAACTGTATATAATTTTCCTAAAACATTTCCAAGACCAAAGTTTAAAGTTGGGGACTATGTTAGAATTAGCAAATTTAAAGGAGTATTTTTTAAAGGTTATGAACCAAACTGGACTACCGAAATATTTCAGATCAGTAGAATAAATATTACGAATCCTGTTACTTACATTCTAAAGGACTATAAGAAAAATTAAATATTAGGATCATTCTATGAATACGAAATGGAAAAAGTTCGTGACGAAAATGCATATTTAGTGGAAAAAATATTGAAGAAACAGGGAAACAAATTTTTTGTGAAGTGGCTAGGGTTTGATCAAACTCATAATTCATGGATTATTAAAACTCAATTACTTCGATAAATATGTATAAGACCAACCGAAAATGTTTGCTATTATTAGTATTATCATTATTATTATTATTATTATTATTAAAATCTCAATAAAAATGGATATCCAAAAAAAATTGCATTGCGTATTAATTTTGACATTTATTCTTGAATACATAGTAATTACATTTCATTTACATATTTGTATTATTTACTCTATAATTATTTTACATATGTTCATATATACTTAGTATTTATACATCGTTATTTATTATTTGATTACCAATTTTATAATTTCCACACGCTAGCGTGGAAATTTTATCATCTAAAACACACCGCTTATCATCTAAATAATCTAACGCTATTTTTTTGCAGATCTCTGTGTACAATCTGTGAGATCTGCTTCTGATAATTCTCTGTTCACCATAAAAAGATTGTCTATTTATAATACAGTGTTTATAATCACTATATTTTAATTTGTCGGTTACACATTTTTTTATCCCCTTAACTTTTTTCACTTAATTTTCTTTATTGTTCCCATCATTGACTATGTATGCATACGCTTTGGCTTTTAAACCTGCAAACTTTGTCATGATTCTCCCGGCATTCTCGTCTTTCATCAGACCTAATACTTTTTTGTTATTAGGAATTATATTATGCATATTGCCGGGTAGATAACCTGATATGTCAAATTTATTAGGGTTATTTTTAATAATGTCATATATATTACCATCAGACGCTAATATAAATGAATCCGTATCCATATATATATTCTTTATTGTTTCGCTCTGGTTAAGTAAAAAGTTATAATAGAAATCATATATCAACCATTTAGAGAGTTCTAACACAGTTACCCCCACATATATCGGTTTATCGTGAATAATTTCCAATTTATTTAGCTCAACTCCATATAACCCATTATCGAATATTTCGATGCCCTTGAAGTTAGGTTTGGCTATGAGAGCCCTATACCCTTCAGAATTCCTTCTGTTTTCATAACTATTTATTAAGCGAACGTCTCGGCGATTTTCAACATTTTCCATGGTTTTCCCATACACAGCATTATTCATTAGCTTATAGAAGCTCTTCTCAAATTCATTGTTGGCAACTTTTCTTCTATTGGTGTTTAAACTAATGTAGGGCTCTAACCAAGCCCTTTGGGTAAATTTTAGTATTCTGTGAATGCATTTTAATTGCAACCCGTGTTGCAAGCAGAGGAGCAGACTGTTTAAATGAATCTTATAATTAATTTTATGAGTTAAATCTGCTATGAGTTTTTACACTTGCCAGTAGGAGGAATTTTATTGTCTGCACAGAAAGGTAGGCAATCATGTTGATCATGAATATCAGACGGATAATTTAGGTCAACTTCCAAAATGTAACCGCTACTTCCCTCGATATCAATGGAGTAAATATCAAAATCTTTTACCTCACTTTCGCTTAAAAATTGGAAGTTTGCATATGGAAGTTTTTGAGACGTGGCCCATCCATACAAATTGTTTGCATCCATATAGACCAAATAATTTTCAGATTTCCTTTCATCATAATTTTCATTAAACTTATTATTTGACTCGGACAACCTTTGGGTGCATTGAGTAATACCACCTCAAATACTAGTTTTTAAAAACGTATGAATTTCAGGATCCATAGTCAGTTCCATTTCAACTTTAGTATATTTCAGCATCACATCCCAAGAAAGAGATGGTGCTGTAACATAATTGCAAGGATCTAGTTTATATATTTCTAAACATAAGATCCTGAAATTCTCGAAAACATCGGTTAGTATTAATACATCGCTTTCGAGATATATAATCTTTAAGGGTCTGACATTTGAATGCGTCCCACACCGTCCGCGCGAAATTGTAGTCAGCCTCACTACATTCTCGATCGGACAAATAATTATAGAAGCACTCTCGGCTTGGTAACATTGGATCATCAAGCTTCTTAATGTCGCTTACATAATCGTACGGAAAGACACCCTTACGACTCATCAACGCAAATTTTTCGGGATTTTTAAATGCTTTCTTTAACACTTTAAACTGACTGGGTTTCAAATATTTGGCCAATATCTCTAAACTAGAGTTTAGAAATCTATTAGAATCTACAAAATTCAGTAAATATTTTATCTTATTCCCTTCCATTACTCTCTTCGTTATTGATATATATAATTCATTGTTACAAGGTATAACCAACAAATTAGACCCTAACTGCGTAATAAAGAGATGGATATCATACCTACTTAAATTATGGAAGATAACAGGAAAGTAGGGTAGCTTAAATTGAAAACATTTCCTACATTCCCTATGAATGAACCCCACAAATTCCCCTGTAAAATAATTATAGTACTTATCTTTATATCCTAAAATTATTTCCTCACAGGCGTAGCATTCAGTGTCTTCCATCTCTGTTGGTTGCTCATTTTGCAATAGTTCTTTAGGACTTGCGGAATTCGTCCAGTACAACTGATACATGTCGTCCATTTTTCGCTGCATATGACCAAGAAATTCAGCTATGCTGTTTTCTCCTAATAAAAATAAGAAATAAATAACCAGATTCAATTAGTCAATTTGCCTCAAGTCACTTGGTGTAAAACTGATAATTCTGGCTGT
>NW_023999655.1:0-4153 GCF_014805625.2 Glossina fuscipes
GCTCTAACGGCTTGGTGATAGACCGGTTTAAGGATGTTGATATTAGATTTGCAGCTATTGCCATAAATGATCAAAGCATAGTCAAACTTGCTTAACACAAGCATTTTGGTAAGATAAGCGATAGTGTTAATATGCGCATGGCTTCTCCAAGCAACGTACTGTATGAAATTTACCCTTGTTAAAAGGGAGTTTTTTAAACGAAGGCAGTGTGCTTTCCAACGATAATTGTTTGAAAACGTGAGCCCGAGAACATGGAGCGTCTGCACATTTAGTACTGGTTTTCGACAAATGTGCATTTTTTTTGATTTTTGTATAGAGATTATAGCTCCTGACGAGTTTGCCCATGTGGAGATCTCACATGCAATAGATTCGAGGATGTTGATTGCTTTCGTGTTGTGTTTTTCTTTTGTAAAAATGTATACATCGTCCGCGTAGAGACACGGCAAAGAATTTCGCTAATTTCGTTGAAAGCGATCTGGAAAAGCGTGACAGAGAGAGGAGATCCTTGCGGAATGCCATTCTTTAGCGGAAAGGAATCAGAAAGATGATTGTTGATTCTAACTTTGAACCGCCGATGCGACATGAATGATTTGATGTAGTTGAAGAATTTGGGTCCAACATTCCATTATTTCAAGAGTCTTAAGATAACATGAAGACCAACTCTGTCAAATGCTTTTTCGAAATCAATTGAGAGAATTGTTACGTGATTTCGTTCGGAAATTGCTTTGCTTGTGAAATAATCAATATGTAACAGAGCGTCGATGCATCCTCTACCCCGCTTGAAACCAATTTGTTGCTTTGTTATCAGGTTCTTGGATTCAAGAAACCAAGATAATCTAGATGCCATAATCTTCTCTAAAACCTTAGAGAGGCAAGATAAAAGAGAAATTGGGCGATAATCAGATGCGATGGAGACATTTTTTGACTTTGGAATTGGAACAACTGTTGCCATTTTCCACATGTAGGGTATATGGCCAGTTATAAATACCGTATTATATAGGTCCAGTAATTTCTTTTTACTAGACTTAGACATAGCACTGATCATTTGGTATGAGATGCGGTCTAGACCAGGTGTCTTCCCCTTCAAATTGGAGACACAACTTCCAAGTTCTGAGGTAGATACGCTATTTTCCAGGAACATGGCACATCTATCGATATTATTTGAAGGAGATATTGGAGTCCTTTTATTTTCAATGAAAGCACTGGAGAAGTTGCTGTCAGAGGAGTATTCGCACCACACTTTTCCAAAGTAATTAGAAATCTCATCTGCGTCAGTTAAAGTTCCATTGGGAGTGCAGATGGCAGAAATTTCGTTCAGATTTGAAGTCCCATTAAGTCTGTTGATTTTGTTCCAGACAACTTTCATTGATGTATTTCTGTGAATTCGTCTCGAGAAAAGTTCGAAACTAAGTGCCTTTGATTTCCGTAATTCCTTCCTGAATAGAGCATTGGCCTTTTTGTATAATAACAAGTGGTTATGATCAGGACATCTCTTAAAGCGGTGCCATAGATCCATTTTATTTTTCCTCAAAAACGAAAGCGTGTTGTTCCACCATGGAACCCTAGCTCGTTTAAAAGAGGTGTTGGATTGAGGAATAGAAAGATAAGGAGCCGTGCGAATCGATTTAGACATAATAGCAGCATCATGGTTGCAGTTTCCGTTAAATGGCTTTGAGTTCAAAAATGACTCCACCTGTTTGGAGTAATTGATCCAATCCGCTTTATCTAGGAGGAATTTGGCCTGTTTTGCTGGAGTAGCAGAGGACGTTGAAAGTTTAAGATCGATTATGATTGGAAAGTGATCACTATTATGTAGATCATCAGAAATAGACCAGGACACCAAAGGAAGAAGTGATGGAGAGCAACATGTTAAATCATTATGTGAAAAAGTATGATGAGTTGAGAAGTGCGTTGGTTTTCCATCATTTAAAACGCAAAGGTCGCTTTGAAAAAAGGCCTTTTCTAAAACAGTACCGCGAGTGTTGTTCACTGTTGAGCCCCAGATGGTACTCCAGCTGTTGAAATCGCCGCATATAATTAATGGGGGGGAAAGTACAGAGAATAAATTGTAGAGTTCTTGCTGAGAAAACGATTGCGAAGGTGGAAAATAGAGCGAAAGCACTGTAAATTTTATATTTAACATTATTTGTATCGCTACGGCTTGTATATTTGAGCTTAAATTTATGCGTTTGTGAGGTATACTTGATTTTATAAAAACACCTACTCCTTGTTTGGAATATGAGTTTTGATCAGCATTTGTGAAGTATCCAGTATATGATTTGGGTGGAATAGGATTAAAAGAGCTTCTACAATGGGTTTCTTGAAGCGATAAAAAGGTTGGATTAAAATCATTTATGAGTGTACGGAGTTCATCAAAATTATTAATAAGTCCCTTAATATTCCATTGTAGAATTTTAAAAACTTTATTTAATTGTAATGACATTTAAGCAGAGTGGTGGGAGGGTTAAGTTGACATGTCAGCGTCTCCGTCGAGAAGGTCACTATAGGAATTTTTCGTGAATGATTTATTCTTACCAGCAGAATAATCTGTATTTAGGTGATTTGGTACATTTGAAGCGCAACGGGTTGGCGCACGCGACTAATTTGAAATTGAAGGTTGATTAATGGATGAAAGAATGGATTCATTACCACTTGTGATATGTTGAGTAAAGTTGAGAGCTGGAGATTCTGGAGAATTTGGTATATTAGATTTTAGCATATATGTTGTTGTTTGGATTTTTTCAATATTTGCAGTTGCTTTGGTTTTTTCAATATTATCTTTGGCAAGTGATGTAACTGGTTTCGCAATATAATTTTTGGTTAATGGTGGAACAGGTTTTTCATTGGAAGCAGTTGCAGTTAAAGTCTTACTAGGCTCGATTTGCGAGGCAACAGCAGCATAGGTATTACTTTTGCCAATTCCATGAGCTACAGATGGATTTCTTTCCCGGTATGTGTGTCGCGCTTCGCCCATGCTACAGTAATTTTCTGTTTTGATTTTTAATATTTCACGCATCTGTACAAAACGTGGGCATTGTTTGTCTAACGCTGAGTGTTGATCATTGCAATTTATGCAGAAACTACGGGTACAGCTTTCAGTATGTGGAGGATGACCACAGTTAGCACAAGATGCAGCATTAGTGCATCTTTTTGCCGTATGAGGCGTTGGCAATTTTTACACCTCATAGGATTTGGGATGTATAGTTCTACTTTACATTTATACCACGCCACATCAACTGTTCGCGGTAATCGATAGCGATCAAAAGTTAAAATAATCCTTCCTGTAGGAGAGCGTATTTTTCCGTCATCATTCAGTTTGGTTAATTTATATGCTTCAGTCACTCCTTGAATGCCCATTTCGCGAACAATTTCATCTTCCGGCACATGCTTTAAGCAAGGGGCATAAATTACGCCTCGAACCGAGTTAAGTTTCTCATGTAGTTTAGCTGAAATAGCACATAGATTAGCTAAAGAATTGGCCTTTATTAGTTTTTCGGTTGCGCGCGGGTTCCCAGCGAGGACCAGTAAATTCCCATCGCGTAGAATCGAGATCGAGTCGATGTATGTTGTAATGCTATCTAGAGCTTTTTTTATAGCAAAAGGGCTAATTTGGGAAATTGTTATTCGAGCATCGGTTGAAGAAATAACAATATATTTTTTATCAATAGGGATTATATCGCTGATCGGCAACACCGGAAAATCTGATTTTTTACTTTTTTTTCTTTGGGGGGATGTATCACTTAATAGATAAAATCTATTGGGGTTTTTGTCTGGCGGCCCCGGGGCCATTATGCCTTATTGTTGACTATTTATTATTATTTTTGAAATAACCACTCACTTGAAAAGGTTTGGGAACTGTGCAAGAAGGTTGGGAACTACTAAAGAAAAGTGTCAAATGTTTTCAATTTTTTATTTTTTTTATTTTGTTTTTTTGTTTTCTATTTTTTATTATATATAGACGAAACAAAAGCACATACGCGGTATCCGCGTTAACCAGTTTTAGCAATAACACTGAAAAGACAGAAGTTAAATACACAAAAACACCGAAAACACCGAAACAATTGAAAAAACGCAGACGAATAGAAAACACGCACTACACTGAACACAAATCTTGAATATTGAAACCAGATTAATCTTAATAAAAGAATTTAAC
>NW_023999656.1:0-1531 GCF_014805625.2 Glossina fuscipes
ATATTGCTGAGTCGGTTGGTAGCAAAACAGTTACAAACAAACCGGCATGAGTAAGCGATATAGTCAAGCGCAAAGCCACTTTTCGAATATTTTTTGAATAGCGAGTTTTTCCTATTCTTGTGATATTTAATTGTCTTATTAAACCACGGGGGACACCTGCTTCGAGGTCGACACTGCTTGATCGGAACAGATAAACTTTCAACACTACCGGTTGAGAAATCAAGCGTCAAATGTGAAAGACGATGTTTTAGCAATACAATATTGATTTTATGAAAATCATAATAATTATTTAAAAAAGTTTGATTTGGCACATTAAGGCATTTCAACAAACCATCATTCATGTGATGAAAGGAAGTGCATATTGATGGATGATAAGGATCCTCAGTTAAACTAAAAGGTGGATAACGATTTACGTTAATGTCGGGAAAACTGGCAAAACAGAGATCAAGCAGTCTACCATTTCAATTAGGGGTACGATTTTATTGACCCAAATTATGATCAAACAAACAGCCAGAATTATCAGTGTTACACCAAGTGACTTGAGTCAAGTTGAAGTCGCCCAATGCAACGACCAAATCGGTGGGTCTAGACAGCTTGGCCACTTCACAAATGAGGGCAGCGTGTTTCTTGTAAATGGAGATATCAGAATATGGGGGAATATATGAGCAGGTTATAAATAGATGTTTACCAGGCATATTCGCACGAATAGCCTTAAATTGAACGTCAGGAGAAGTGGGAAATTCAATTAAATTGGACGGGAATGACGCAGATATGGCAATTAATACACCACCACCAATGCGATTCACTCGATCGTTTCTAAAGACTTGGAAAGGATTCTGAAAAAGTTCCGACGAATGTAGATCGGGTTTTAGCCAAGTTTTAGTGAAGGCCAAACAGAACAACTCCGTGCTCACTGAGTTTGGAAAGTGAAACGAATTTTCGAATTTAGGCCCCTAACATTTTGATAAATGAGAGATAGTGGGCCTGAAGAAACAATTAGTTTTTTGAAGGAGACAAGACTATTGCCTTGGTATTACGGGGACGATCTCGAGGGATAAATTCCTTAATTAAGGATCCTACTGGCCACAGTGATTTGTTTAACAACATATCACTGTTTTCAGTCGGAACTAATATTTAAAAAAAAGAAGACTGCCCTAGCTTGAGAAGGAGCCATTCTGAAAATGCTAACGCGCTGTAAGTTGACTGATGGGACTTTCGTCGCCAGATAACTTTTTATGTTATCCACCGATGTTTCAGGTGCCAGTCTTGACACAAATATTGCTTTTCTGGGAGGAACTGCCATCAAGCAAATGGCATTATTTGGAACAGGAGGGGGGTTGACGGTAGGAGAGTTTCGAGTTGGGGAGAATATAGATGGGGTTATCGCCCTTGTACCGACAGCGTGTGAGACTTGCCCAGTCTGGTGACCAGCGTTC
Organism: Glossina fuscipes; assembly: GCF_014805625.2. Classification (NCBI taxonomy): domain Eukaryota; kingdom Metazoa; phylum Arthropoda; class Insecta; order Diptera; family Glossinidae; genus Glossina; species Glossina fuscipes. Next base: position 1,437 of record NW_023999656.1, read on the forward strand.
ACACGCGAACAGCCAGGAGGAGAGGATGATTTATTTTTCTCTTCATTATTTTAGGCGATGGCGCTTGATTAAAGTGAGTGGCGGCTCTGGGAGGA
>NW_023999657.1:0-5359 GCF_014805625.2 Glossina fuscipes
TCCATTTATTTAAATTAGAGCCGATAGCCTGTGTTGCTAGTGCTCAACGTCTTTTTTTTTTAGTCTAAGAATTCAATTCATTAGTTTAAAATTAAAATAATAATAATAATAATATTTTTAATGAAAGATGTTGCGATGATTTTGTGAAGTCGTAAATAGTGTTTACATGGAGAACTATTTTGAGGCCAGAATTGCCAACATGAAACATTAACTTAATTCATTAACTTCATTCTTAATATTCCATTTTGGAATAGCCCCGTTGCACTAAATCGAGTGAAATCTTAGTACTACTACATAATTTTAAAACTTATATTAAGATAGAAGTTCGCTATAATTTCGGCTTAATACAATACAAATCGAAGGGCTTTAATTTCCGATTTCTCAAAATAAAAAAGAGAATAAAAAACATATTTCCTTCACTCGTCCCTAGTTAGGTAGACAATATGCTTGTATTTTCAATTCTATTGATTTTTCTCCATCGTTTTTTCTATGGGTGAATCTATGCATTATGTATTAAGAATCATCAAGTGCATAATTAATTAAGATGGGAATCATGTAGCTGAAAGTTAGCTTCCGCTTTTGGCAAATACATCGGAAAACAATGGAGAAAGTTACATTTTTCTTACGTGATTACCACCCAGTTCGACATTACTTTAATTATATAATACAGGGTTTCGTTAAAAAGCGAGGACGATATTTAATTTTTTTGAAAGAAAAAAATTGATAACTTAGATTCATCGTTAAATTAGAAAATGAAGAAGCGTGCTACAATGAAACAAGCTTTTAACCTTGCGTAGTAATTAGCTTATTTAGTTTAATTAAGAAATTCGATTATATAAAAGTGTACGTAGTGATAATGAAATAGTAAGAAATCTTTGTTAAGTGAAATTTCTGCATTTCCAAAATGGCCCTAATGGTACATTTGGCGTGATTAGGACCCAGTGATTGCAAGGACAATTGTGCTGCCGCGGGAAACTTATGGGGTGTGGTTCAAACATATTTCTACTCAATGTGTTTTTAGAAATTTTTTCGAAATGAATTTAAGTATCACTTTGACAGATAGAGGAATGAGTATTTTTCACAAGAGAACTTTCTCTCAGAATATTGTATAGTATTTGCCCCTACATTACTGTTGTGGCCCCAGGTTGGTGACGCACTTTTTGTGTAACTGTGTTTTATGTAAACACACTGTGTTTTATGTAAGTCTATCTGCGCCCTCCTGTATCTAAAGCTGTTATCTTAATAAATTTTAGGGCAATCTTGCAGTGCTACTAGAAGAGGAATGGAGGCTTATGAGTCATGCGTACGTGCCGTAGCTGAGCTAATTAGTTCGTGCGATATGGAAGGGGTTCAGTATTTTTGCTCACGGACACTCCTGGGGCATATACAACCCAAGGATATTGAACGTGCTTGCCCGTTATCAAATATGGGGAAACGAAACTCTAATCTACCGAAAGGGGATACTATGTGCCTCTAGAGTCTTCCAATACCCACCCTGCCTGTTAGTCTGCCTATGGCCCCAAAAAGTATCTGGGAGACCCCGAAGTCGCATCCGAAGACCCCTTCCAATCTATTTTCCTTTCATTGTGAAAAAAGAACTTGACACATTTTTAAGAGTATCGAGGTCGGTACAAACACAAACACAGGGGTGAAGTATTAGGGGCAAACGACATATGCGAGCCGAATTCAACATCTCAATAATCTTTGGTAACTTAACAGAAACCAGCTCCCATTTATTGGCACATTCTTACCTTGACAGTATTGGCTGTATCACAAACCCATTAATCGTACACTTTCCTTTGCAACCATTTGGCGAACAATTCGTCGTATTCTTTGTGTTTTAAAAGCCTTGTCCCATCCAGGTCTCATTTACAGAATGCGAAATTTTTGCGGTGGCCTTTTCTGAAATTTTCATGCTTAATGCTGTCTTGCTACATCTTTCTCAATATCGCATACCGTAACGAAAAGAAAAAAGTTTCTCCCCAAATTTTATGGTTTTTAGAAATTAGTTTATTTATGTTTTATTTTTCTTTCAAATTATTCTTTACTTAAGCTGAATTTATAAATGCTTGCTTAGGAATTAATTATTAACAAAATTTGTTTTCTTCTTTCTTATTAAAACATTATACAAATTTTTCTTTACTGTCTGTTCTAGACCTGGCTTATCATAATCGGGAAGAATACCTGAAAAGGTTTAATGCAATGGCCAACTTTCATAATTCTCTATTTATCACCTACTATTTTGAGGAGGGTGCATTATACAAAAGAAAATTGAAATTTCAAATTATCTCGACAAAAATTTATAACAGCACGGCTAATTTTTGAACCGCCCCACACGTGACTATTTGTATGAAAAATAATCCTTCACACAGAGATACGAACTAATTACTTGGGGGAAATGGGGAAAATTAGTTCATAAAATTTGAAATTACCTATATACACATTCTCATGAAAGAGCAGCGGTTATAAAGCAACAAAGTCTAATGTTTCACTTAAGAATTTAGTGCATGCTTAAACATTCTAATTTTTTTATATATATTTAAAAAAAAAATTAAACCAAGTTTCGTACAAAATACATTACGTCTTTAGCCTAGACATTGTTCGGGGAAATTCACTCATACGCGCACATAATCGACATAATTTTGTTGTAAAATATATAACGCGGAGTTGTAGTGTATACTTGTTGATATTGCTCAACGTATTTCAAAAATTATTTCGATGGAAACTTTCCTGGTTTGTTCAACATCTAATTAGTTTTAAAATATTGGGTGTAGAAATCCTTTCTAGGACTGTAAATGAAGCAATCAAAATCTTAAAACAATCAGCATTACAATGTGCTTTCGCAACAGTTCCAAAATTTTCCGAGCACTTAAGGTCTAAGGAGACCAATTAAGGAGTAGTAGACAAATAAATCTGGCAATGGGTTGTTTTTTTTATATATATCTACCTCATATGTTACATTATGGTTCATGTGCGGATCCTGTCGTGCTTGACAAGCAAGGAACGTCGAATTGATTAACGGTATGGAAATACAATACTTGGGATTAGGTACATGGGGAGTAAGCAGTAAATGCCTTTTAAGTCTATTCATAAATTGTATTTAAAAACAGATACGGTTACAGACTATGCTGGGATGGAGAGCACTGAAAACTAAATCAAAAATTTACTAAAGGTCTAAACGAAGCTTCTTACTCGAGGTGTGCTCATGGCTGCCCAGGAAGTCCCTTTCGAAGAAAATTTGTCAAAGAAAGCTCTAGGACCTTCATATTTTCGTCGAACTATTTTTTTATTTCTTGTATTTACAATTACGGTATACCGTATGCGATTAGAAATTTTGCGTAGAAGGGAAAGGAAACCATTATTTTCCGCGTTTCTTCCGTACCAAGTTCTGCGAGAAATTATGAAAAGCTATCCAACAGATGTTGCAGCAGCCAACCTTGGGCCGATAGGTGCCATTCGTCCGTTACTACCTGCATTCTATTTGCTTTTATTGTCCCTAACAGTTCGAAACGGCATCGAAGAGAGTGGTCTTATCCGTTGTTCAGGGGTGACGACTAAGCTGAGCCTGCCATCCCCTATCCGTAAAGTCTATTAGTCCAATCTGTTGTTCAGGAATGAGAACTAAGCTGAGCCTGCCATCCTCTATCCGTTAGGCCAAAAAATTTTCCTATCAGTAGGGTCATACACAATGAGATATTTTGTCCGAGATACCTTACTTCCTTGGCTGTTGTAACAGAAATGAAATAACGAGCGGGTCACGCTCTTTTATAGTCGCGATTGCCGTTGCTATCCCGTTACTGGCTGTGCCTATTACAATCTGGCACGCATTATACGATGTATGTGTTACAATGTATCAAAGCTTACTTATGACGGTGTTATAATAATGCTATTTTATGTACGGCTTATATTAATGTTACCTTATTTATGTATTAGTATATGTTTATCGCTTATAACTAAAATGTACGATCATCCATGTATGGGCTTTAAGTATACGATTGCAAGAAGCAAAAATAAATACATAGCTCGTTATGTATATGTCTACCTATGCAATATATTACAATGCGTGTCCACAATTAACCGTTTAGGTACTTGATCTCATATATAACATATTACGTATAAAATAGAAGACCGGTAGGTATATGCCTATGCGTGTATAATTATACGTTGACCACTCATAGCTCTAATATAATAAACAGATTTTATAAATATATAGACTACGATATGTTTATACAAGAGAGGAACTGTATCAGTATGAACCAGAGTAAGCGACTTATTGATTTTTTTAGGTAAATAATCATCCTATTCACTATTTTAATTGGAAGAGTCTGCTTTTACTAAAATTTCAAAATGAACTTATTTTATAGAGATGCTGATAAGCATAAATATTTGCCATTTTGGGATGAATTTTGATAGTCGACTTCCCTCAGTATGTAAAGTTGCGAATTCCGTATTTACCTAGAAAGTGGACGATGAGTTGATTACATGTGTAGAACCATTATCATTCCACCAAAAATAAAAAAATTTTTTTTGAGAATTTGAAATTCGCAATTTTAGTAAAAATGATGCACAAATTATTTTGGGCGACAAAATTATGTTCACAGCTCTCGATTCGTTTGAGCGTCGGCTGTGTTGCGCTTATGTACAGGTACATGCGGGGCAAGTGTCTACGAAGATGCAAGGGATATGTCGTCCAGCTAAACTCTTTAACGGGACTGCACGTCTTTGTCGGCGTTCTCACCCACTCGTTCTGGAGCCTCCTCATACTTTTTGTCGTTTTTTAGCCGTACTGCCCGTCTTTGGAACGCTCTACCAACAGTGGTTTGTCCGGCCAGACCTGCTGCCTCCATTTTTACATCGAACGTTCACAAACACCGTGTCCTTTCTTCACCTCACTATTTCTACTACCCTTCCTGATCAACACCGTGCCCGTACGTATGGAAAAAAAAAAAATTATTCTCGTTTAAAATGTCATGCTAAAAATCTGCTAAAATTAAAAAGATTATTTGAGAGAACACAACGAGCTAAATTCACGAAGCATAATGCAAAAAATGTCTACATTTTAGTTCAGTTATAAATACATATGTATAGTTCTTCTGCAAAAATATATAGTATGATTAAGAAATCCAGAAATTTGAGACCTTAAATGAAAACAAGTGTTAATTATTTTTATTTTAGTGTCGACATATATGTGCTGTATGCATATAAAATAAAAGATAAGTTAGAATTAAAGTAATCAAAAGACGCATGCCATAACTATCCAAATTTTGCATATCCTTGAGAAGTAGTTTAAAATTAAAAATATTAAAATTGTTTACAAGTTCCCGACTTCGGTATCGCTGCATGCCCTAATTGAATTTGA
>NW_023999658.1:0-2235 GCF_014805625.2 Glossina fuscipes
TATTATAAGCCAATTTTCCCAATGAAATGTTAAAAATTCGACATTTTTATCTTATCAAGAGTCAATTTTCTTTCAAAATATTTCCGCGGCTGTGTTTACAGTTTTCACACCAATTTAAAATGTCGAATTACTATTACCTAGACATTTTTATCGAGAAATTTTTAAAAGTATAATTTTTTATGGGGTTATATAGGCAGTGACCGATCCAAACCATCCAAAAAACGTCAGTGTACCCAATTTCATCAAAATATCTTAAAAACTAGGAAGTGCAGGTTGAATACAAATTTACGTGTACAAATATCAGACCGACAGACAGATAGACCGACCAATAGGCTTAGATCGACTCATGAAATGAATGAGAACACATCTGTTTTTCAAACGGAATGAAAAATTGGTTTGCTGCCCATTACTCGTAAACTATAGCAAATAAATGAACGAAAATTCGATCGCATATTTCAAGCGCGATGCTGTAGTATTTGCGCAAGAAAATGTAAAAAATTAACCGCGCCTACCCAATATTACAGTATATCAAAAATTAATTGTTTTTTCAATATCTTCTACCTGAAATTCACCTAAGCATTTCCGCCTGTCCATTTGTCTGTTTACGCAACTAAGTATATGTGGTCAACATTCTCCTGTTAGCCAAAATGAAGATATCGCCTACAAATACGCTTAAAGATTTCAAAGGACACGCCTATAATGCGCACATGGTATATGAAAAAAAACTTTTGTTTTGAAAATAGAAGAAATCAACTGCGCCCACACGATATTATAGAGCTTGAAAATTTGGTTCTTCTACCTCCTTTGTCTATAACGGTGATGGGCATAGAAAATTCGATCCCGATGGAATTTAATTTTCTTGCTCGTCTACATTTCTTTGCTCGCTGAACGTATTTCGGTTGTACTTTTGATTACATTCTATTTTGTTTGTGTATGTAATTGGTATTCGGTATTGTATAATGGTTTTTCAAGTTCCACAAGAATTGTGCGTAGTCTACTATCTACAACAGTAAACCTGCAGAAAATTTGGCTTTTGTTATGTCTGCTATATTAACTGATCTGGAGTCCAGAGTTACGTCGTAAATATGGTTTTGTACACAACATTTTGAGATCATGATCTCTTTTCAGCGGATCGAATGGACGGACTGGCTAGCATTGCTAAAAATCAGTTCCGCTATTAACGCTTTCCAAGAATTTGAATCCTTGATTGGATGCTTGGATCTTATTTCTACTTGTTAAATATGTTCGACGTATTTTACCGTTTGGTTCTAGGTCTTGTGTCAACTAGATTCTGTAGGCTTTGAAATATATATTTTGATGAAAAATGTGGCATGTAGTGCCGTGAAATAGAAAGTCAATGTTGCTGAGAAGGGCGTGTAATTAATTCTATTTCTAACCACTTGCCTTAACAAACATTAAATTTTTTTATAGCACTGCGAATCTTCGACTCTGTGAAAAAGGACATTTTAACGATTACTACATTTTCCATAGTAATTGGATAGAAGAAAGAATGTGTTCCTGTACCCCGACTTTACTAATATAAATTCTCTTATATTTACGTGAATAATTTCATTTCGTTCGAACAAGACCCACATGGTTTAATCAGATCTATTTAAACTGAGTTCATTGAAGACTTTTACCGCGATTTTACTGCAAATGAGTTAAACTTATATTCGAAATCACATCAATTTTTGAATACTTTACTCTTCTCTCTTACTCGCTAAACGTTAACTTACCTTACGATTTGCAAAGTAAAGAAATAAAGGATTCTAACAAACCAAAGCGTGAGATCAAAACGAATTTGTGACCTTGGTCCTAACTCGGCTAACGATATTGAACATAAAGATCAATTTCCTGCAAACCTGTGGCAGCTGTAAGGTTAAAAACAGTTACAGAGCTTTACTTTACCCTCTTTGGTGGATTATAAATTTCAGCACGAATTTGTGCCAAATAAAAATGTGTTAAGCACAATAAAATAAATTGCTTTCCTCTCCGCAGCCAAATAAACATATTGATGTCCATGCAGGTGCAGGTTTAAACAAAGCATGATTAATTGCCGTGAAAACGCCGTGAATGCCGTGCAATGAATGATGATGACATCATCAGTAGCCTATCGCTACCATTGAAAGAGTAAATAAGTGTTTGGCTGTGAAATTATAATGAAATTTTTAGCATCAAAAAAACAGCTAGAGCAGGCAGTAAATTAATTTTAAGCCCCTTTTATTTTATTTATTT
>NW_023999659.1:0-2596 GCF_014805625.2 Glossina fuscipes
TATAAATATACTCCAGATTTTATTAGAATTGACATTACTACTTGGGAAAATGGCAACAAGCAGGTCATATAATCATTTTAGAGTTTTGAAGAGGACATTCTCTGAAGATACAGAGGAAAACCTAGATCGAATTACTATGTTCCCAGATCTATAAATAAACGGCTGCGAGCAATAAACTCGTCAGCCGAAGGATTCAGCAACGAATTGACGGCCAGTGTGTTTCTACTAGTAACTGAAAGTGAAGAGAGTGCCGCATTCAGTTTATCATTCCTGGCTTTCTGCCACTCACATAGTTGTGTTTCCAATTCGTCTTCCAACATGGCGTCTATGCGCTCTTTCATCAATTCCTCTTCTTCAAGACGCTGTAATTCCTTAAAAGAGAATTTAATGCAACAATACGCCTTTTTAAAAATGGAATAGCTTCCTTACTATTTTGTCGAACTCTTCTTCGTTTTCCATCCATAAGTACTCAGAGAAATCTTGTTCATCATCTAAATCATTATCAGATTCGTCTTCCACTACATATTGTTCGAATTGGTCACACCAATCGCTTGAAGGAGCTTTCATAATCATTTTAAAGAGTGAAAATTCTTGTTTAAGTTGCGTTATTAATAAACTGAAGCGAAAAGAATTTTTATATATGAATTTTTTATTTTATTCGAACTTTTTTGTTTATTTGACTCCATTAGACGATCAATAAATCGATCTAAGTTTAATTAATAAATTGGTCGATATCTGATCGTCAGGAAACATATTCATAATCTTTATTTTTGATTTACTCAAAACATTCTAATGGGACCCTACATAACTTAGCAGCGATTTTCTCGAGATGTGATGGCCACTGGCTATTATCAAAGAAGAAGTGCGCTTGGTATAGGACAAAGTAATAATTATTAGCAAAATGAACAATTCTTTCATTAAAACAATCGGAATTCATTACGTAATATCATCCGCCTGAGTGACCGATGAGGCAAAGGATCTCTACTAACAACTGAATGGTCGTGAGTTCAAATCTCAAGTGTCCAAGTCCGATAGCTTTAGGCGCTAGTGCTTTAGAAGTTCAGTCTTAGAATTTATTCTTGGGTTAAATTAATCGAATTGTATACCAATGCGCAGTAAGAGAAGAAAAGTTATTATAGTATACAATGCAAAAGTAGAAAACTATGAATGAACAATTCAGAACTTAATTATGATTAAGAATATATATGCTTCGTAGAGCTCCTGATTCTTCCTTCTAGGTGTTGCAAACGTTAGCCATAAATTCCGGAAATATGTATATTGAATGTATAACCAAATTTCTAATAAATCATTATTAATGTTGAAACTTAATTAAAACGTATGCATGAAAGGTTTAACATATATGGAACTACTGTTCTTTAAATTTTAATACTGTGGAGCAAAGCGGCTAGCGTAGGATACATCCGGGCAGCATTAAATGTCCTACGAGGAGTACAAGTGCAAAGGAGTTTCAAGGGGTTTTTAAAAGAAATATAATATATGAGCTGTATTCTGCGCCATTCTTATTTCATCCGACATTTAAGGCGTATTTATGCAAAAACCGTCTTAATGTTCATTTTCTGTAGAGGGCAAGCCAAAGCACAAGCTATTTCTTAAAATTTTAAAGAACGTTCTCGATTATTATTATTTTATTTATTATGTCATTGTAATTATTTACCGTTCATAAAAATAAAGTTTACACCAAAGAATGTTTGAATAAATTTCTTTACATGTATTGTGGGACTTTAGAGAATAAGCGCATACAATTATCAAGAATTTTGCATGTATTGTGTGATTTAAGGAATAAGCGCATATTCGTCCTCAATAATTCAACAGGTCTCTTTATAAAAAAGCCATCGATGCGAAATTAATGTGTATATGTTCTCAGTAATTTGTATAAAAATTCCATACAACTGAGAAAATAAAAATTGTTTACAATTGAGAATGGGAAAAAGATGGATATTATGTTGAGCAAGATTTTAGTTTCCATGTAGTTTCTATTCTAAACTAAGTAACACACAATTACATTTAACATGCTCACTCCAGTTATTACGGCTGCTCTTTTTTTTTGTTACGTTTTATACATAATCGTGACTAAAATTACAACAATTTGGACATATAAGCCACAAATCTATTGGCTTAGTCCATCTCCATTCAACAAACCAAAAAAAGAAGAAAATGTCTAAAGCATAATGCATTTCTGAGAGAACAAGTCTCACGTGTCCAAAAACCCGAGAGTAGATGTAATAACATTTGGCGACATAACTCACTCTACTTGCGTTACATTCCGTTACATATATATGTAGGATGGGATGTTCCACTATACTCCATACCCCATTTTTGTATTTTTCCAACAAGGACTCATTGAGAGGCTGAAACTGTGCTGGAGTTTTATGATGAAACTAGATCTAAGATAATGATTTTATATACAAACGCTCTTTTTATTTGAAATATTTTTAATTTTTCTCAATTTTTCACTCAATTAATATTTTTGAGTTTCTTTTCTTTCATTTTTTTCGCAATTATTCAATTCCTACAACTGCTTTGTCCATTAAATTAATTTTATAACGGAGAAAGAGACATTAAGCATATAAGCACG
>NW_023999660.1:0-2990 GCF_014805625.2 Glossina fuscipes
CAATTAAAAGTCGAAATAGAAATTTCGTATGTTTTTCAATCGAATTTCCGTACCTCCCTTTGTTTGTTTGTTTTTTTTTTTTTTGCTTGTTTAGAGATGGATTGGACCAGTTAAGTTAATGTTAGATCCATAATCCAGAAACGAAGTTGAGAGCGATTGATGGAAAAATTTAAGCATAGGTAGACTGATGTGGCAGAGTGTTCGCAATGAGAGGCTCTGTTCCGCTGTCAATCCATAAATCACCGTACTTGGTACTGTACTGTCAAGATCCGGCTAATAATGCCGATAAAAGAAAAAGTGTAGGCGATTCGTGATTGTAATAGAAATACTAAATGTAAAATTAGGATGAAAACTCAGCTGATTTGATAAAGGCAGTCAGTTGCTTCAAATGCCTAAAGTTACCAGCACGAAAAATTTCATATAAATTGTTATACAGGTTAAATATACTGAAAGATTGTCTAAGGATGTCAAACCTCCTGCACTCAAAAATAAGGTGCTCGGCAGGCTCAGTAATATTGCAATCCTCACAGATGTCAAAAGAGGAGACTTTGATCATTTTAAAATAGACCTTGTCGTAGGTGTGATTACTCATAAGAAGGTGAAGAACTTTAAATTCCCATGTTGTGAATTTTCCTTTAGGTAGAAGCGTGGGTGTCAAAAAAGGGTAAATTTTGTAGAACAGCCGGTCACTTTTTTCTCTAGCTAAAACATGATACTCATCTTTCCATTCTTTTATGATGAGTTTTTTGACTAGCAGAAAAGCTTCGCTGGGGGGTAGTTTATGGACAAAACTGTACCATCGAACCTAGCTTGACGAGCATGGAAGTCAGCCTTTTCATTGATACTAAAACCGGATCCAGATGATGTGGCATTTTTCAATACTTGGGTCTTTTAAAAGGTTGTAGATATCGAAGACATACTTATTGAATGGGTCTTTGTTCTTGATTAAAATTAGAGCAGATTTGCTGTCAGAGAAAACTACAAATTTTTTCAGCTTAATTTCAGATGCATGGATGATTGCTTGTCTGATGGCCAGAAGTTCAATGAAAGTGGATGATAGTTCTTGTAGAACTTTGAATTTTCCTATAAGTAAGTTTGGGTATTCAATAATTGAAAAACTAGAGATGTCCGAATTGATAGATCCATCCGTTGCGTATATTTTGAAGTTATTTTCGACGAAGTGGTTAAGTTTTTGCAGACAAGCGATTCGAAGACAAGACCCTGATCAATTTTTTTTTGAGTTGGTGATTGAATTAAGTAAGTTTAATTCAACTACGCATTTATCATGAATAATATTATTCCATTCTTGAGTTAACTTTATTGAAGATGTTACTGAATTTTTTGAAGCAGTTAGAGTAACTATTGATGACATGATTGTGTCTGGAAGCGACCTCGTCAAAGAAGGCAGGTTTGAAGATTTTTACCTTGAGAAGTTCTTGTGCAGTTACAAGATAAATTCTCTTAGCAACGGGGAGTTCATAAGAGATGGTACGTAAAATTGATGTTGGTGTTGAGGGGGACAAACCGGTACAGCGTCTTAGAATTGAGTTTTGAAAGGTTTGTATTTTTTTTAATGTATACGCAGGAGCGTTACACGATGTAGAGTAGGAATATTCAATTTTGGATCTAACAATAGATTTGTAAACGTTTAATGCTCTCCTAGGTGGGAGTCCGGTGTGAATATTGGTCAGAAGTTTGATGACATTTGAGCCTGTGTTGCAATTTTCGAGGCTATCCTTGTAATGCTCATGCGTGGTTAAACTTGAGTTGATTATTCTGCCCAAAAATTTAAAAGAGGAAGACGGTCTGATTTTTATACCATTGATTGTAATGTAAAAAATTTTTTTGGGACCCTTAGCAAAGCGAATGACTTTTGATTTTTCCGAGTTGAAAGTTAGATTTAAGTCTGCACAAAGTTTGTGAAAAAGATTGGCTTTAGTGTCGAGGTTACGGACTGCTTCCATTAATGATTTTCCAGCAGAGATGATGAGGAAATCGTCAGCATATTGAAATAAATGGGTAGAATTGTCCTGTAATTGATGTAAACCGGCTGTGTATAAATTGAAGAGAACTGGGCTGAGACAGCTACCTTGAGGTAAGCCTCCACAAACTTCGACTGTATATGAATCTAATACGAGTGGTCTCGAGGAAAGAAAGTTGAGAACCCAATGCCTACTTTGTGTCGGGATTTTAAAAATCAGATAGAATTTGGTCCAGTTTTGCTAAGTTTACACAGTCGTAAGCTTTATTAATGTCTAAGCAAAGCACGACTACCTGGTTTCCATTTGCTTTTTCATTTGCAATTGTGAAAAGGACTTCATTAAGGCACATACCGGTGGAGATATTTTTTTGGTAAGCAAACGACCTTGACGGGAGAAAGTGTGAGTGATTCAGGAAATTTGTTAGTCTTTCTTTAATCATTTGGTTGGTAATTTTTAGAAGAACAGGCAAGAGGGATATGGGTCTGAAGTTAGTGAATATTTCAAGATCTTTTCCGGGTTTAGGAATGGGCACTATTTTAATTGTACCTCCCTTTGATTTCATAAGTTTTTCATTCAATTTTACATACATCTTTTCGAATTGTAAACAATTCCATATGATTATGTTTTCAACGATATGATAATAGTATGTTTTACATCCCTGCTATTGTATACATGATTACGATCAAATTATCGTATCAAGAACAAAAGCAAGCATCCTACACCAAGAATGAGAACAAGAACAAGCATCCTACACCAAGAAAATGTACAAGAACAAGCTGTGAATGTTTACAAATCGACGCAGGCCGGACTCATTTGTAATGAACTAGTACTGACGTTTCGCATATTATTATTATTATTAATCTTTAAAGTCGTTACTATTGAAAATATAATAAATTCTCTGTTTTAATATAAACTAAATTAATTTTTTACATAAAGCGCCAAAGAAGTTTTGCAAGAGAAAGCTATTGTCGCATTTATGGATATAACAAGTATTGCAGATTGCATTTT
>NW_023999661.1:0-1128 GCF_014805625.2 Glossina fuscipes
CAGATTTATTGAGTTCTCTTAAAAAATCATTGGTGTAGGTTTTATTGGTACCGCAAAAATTTCAAATTTATTTAATTAATAAAAAATTGCTGTAGATTTTATTGATACCGCAAAAAGTTCAGATATATTGAGTTCTCTTAAAAAATAATTGATGTAGGTTTTGTTGGTACCGTACAAATTTAAAACTATTGAATTCTCTTAAAAAATAAATGGTGTAAATTTTATTGATACCGTAAAAAGTTCAAATCTATTGAATTCTTTTAAAAAAAAATTGGTGTAGATTTTATTGATACCGCAAAAATTTCAAATATATTGAGTTCTCTTAAAAAATAATTGGTATAGGTTTTGTTGGTACCGTAAAAATTTCAAATCTATAAAATTCTCTTAAAAAATAGTTGGTGTAGATTTTATTGCAAAAATTTCAGATTTATTGAATTATCTTAAAAAATAATTGGTTTTGGTTTTATTGGTACCGCAAAAAGTTCAAATTTACTTAATTAATACACAATTGGTGTAGATTTTATTGATACCGAAAAAATTTCAGATATATTGAGTTCTCTTAAAAATTAATTGGTGTAGGTTATGTTTATTTATTTATTTTATTCCACTTATACTAGAAACTCAACTAAACAAGTAACAGTTGAGTTCAATAGGCTCTTAATGCAAAACTAATATTAATTAACAATAAAATTGAGTATAAGCATAATAAAACAAATAAGAAGAGAAAAAAAAAAAAGAAAAAGAAAAAAGAAAAAAAAGCATGTACACTATCAGCATAGGAGCACACTTACAACCGGTACAGGACCAAATTGCAAATGAACCCCTAAGCCATCGCAAACATGCATAAGCCTGGCAACCGATAATAAATTAACAATAATTCACTTTCGAAACGTAACGACTTTTTAAGGATGAAAGCTAGTTTAAATACGACATAGGTAAATCGCGCGTATTAAGCAATGTTGCTTTAATGGACTTTAAAGGGTCCGATAACGAGAATAAGTGGTAGACGTCATTTAGGTTCTTGCAAACGACTCTGAGCGGATTGAACAGCTCATAATTAAATTTACACTGATTAAGCTTTACCAAGATAAAGTGCCTAGAGAAGCGGTTAGGGACATTGAAGCTTAC
>NW_023999662.1:0-1791 GCF_014805625.2 Glossina fuscipes
TTCAACTAAAGCAAATTAAAAAGTAAAGCAATAAACGAACGAAGCAAGAGTAATATCGGATAATCAAAGAAATTGCCTTTAATTTAGGCAAAACAATTTTAAAAAAAAAGTAAACGTTTTTTGACTGTATATACATTTGTTTGCCTGCTATACATATATTTGTTTGTCTACAATAGTTGTTTTGTTTTTTTGCCACATTGCAGTTGCAAGAAAAATTTTTCGGACAAGAGCCAAAACAAAAAAATGGTGAATCAAATACTTTCAAACATTCTTCAGGGTTAAAAATTACATCCAAAGAACGGAAAAATTAAAATTTACATAAGCAAGAATGCAAGTTTTTTTTCCCCAGGGTTTATTTATTTATTTATTTATTTATTCCACTTATACTAGAAACTCAACTAAACAAATAACAGTCGAGTTCAATTGGCTCTTAATGCAAAACTTATATTAATTAATAATAAAATTTAGTATAAGTATAATAAAACAAATAAGAAGAAAAAAAAAGAAAAAAAAGCATGTACACTATCAGCATAGAGCCACACTTACAACCGGTACAGGACCAAATTGCAAATGAACTCCTAAACCATCGCAAACATGCATAAGCCTGGCAACCGATAATAAATTGATAATAATTTCATTTTCGAAACGTAACGACTTTTTAAGGATAAAAGCTAGTTTAAATACGACATAGGTAAATCGCGCGTATTAAGCAATGTTGCTTTAATGGACTTTAAAGAGTCCGATAACGAGAATAAGTGGTAGACGTCATTTAGATTCTTGCAAACGACTCAGAGCGAATTGAACAGCTCATAATTAAATTTACGCTGACGAAGCTTAACCAAGATAAAGTGCCTAGAGAAGCGGTTAGGGACATTAAAGCTTACTTCACCAAGTAATGAAGGCGAATCAATGGCACCATTTATTACTTTGATTACAAAGAAAACGCCAAGAACAAACCTACGTTTCTCAAGAGACGGTAAGGACAGCAGAAGCAACCTATTTTCATAAGGAGGAAGAGAGGCAATCGGATCCCAACCCAAATTTCGAAGGACAAACAGCAAGAATTGCTTTTGAACAGATTCGATTGAATCTACGTAGCACCTATATGAAGGAGACCGCACAACTGAGGCATACTCGAGTATGGGTCTAACCAAACACATGTACGGCCTTTTCGTAATGTAAGGATCATCAAGCTCTTTGGACCACCTTTTTATAAAACCAAGCGCGGACCTAGCTTTGGTAATCGAGAGCGCAATATGCAAGTTAAAACGTAACCTATGGTCAAATAGAACGCCTAAATCTGTGATCGAATCGACGTCCTCCAACTTATGCGAATCTATGAAATACTGAGTAATGAATGAGTTTTTTCTTGAGAATGAAAGCTTCTTACATTTACTCAGATTTAGTTTCAGAAGATTCAAAGAGCACCATTCAACAAAATTATCCAAAACACCTTGAAGCTGATGTGATTGCGATTCAACAGAGAAGGAAGAAAACAGTTTCACATCATCAGCATACATTAAGATCTGGCTGGAATTAACCACCGATGGGAGATCGTTAATGTATAAACTAAATAAAATGGGACCTAAGCGACTTCTTTGAGGTACGCCAGACGTAACGGGGAATTCATCCGAGGTGATGAAGTTAAACAACACCCGGAAGGATCTATTGTGCAGATAAGAGCTGATCCATTTCATTAAATAGAAAGGGGAGCCAGCGGCTTCGAGTTTAAAGATAAGTAAGTTATGGTTAACCATATCAAATGCTTTGCTTAAATCAGTGTAAATAATA
>NW_023999663.1:0-3857 GCF_014805625.2 Glossina fuscipes
GACGATTGGCAATTTCTTCTTCACGTTAATCAGAATGGTACGAGAACTTTCATTACTCCCCTTTTTTTATTTTTTCTACTGCCTGTACTCAGCGCGATGCATAAAGCATTCCAATATAAATGAAATTAATTTTAAACTATTCAGACGATGTGAGCATAAAAATTCCAATCTAAAATATTAAAACGTTTCACGCCATTTGTTGGATTTTAAAAAAAGGATATCGGTGCAAAATTCAATAAAATGACTTTTGTTTTTGTTTCTTTGATATTTCTTTATTTGCTGACCTCTAACGTATATTTACATCGTGTATTCATATTTCAAATGCTTATTACATACCAGAAAACGCGTCCAAAGTGAGCCCACCCTTCGATGTGTTAACGATTGATTTCGACTTTAGGGTTCGTCTATATCCTCTGGAAATAAGCTTTAAATAATTCATAGCAAAGAATTTTGCATTAAATGCAATCATTTTTGTTCAATGTGTCGTCGAGTTTTCAGTTTTTAGGTCATATTGTCATAATTAATGCTTGTCTTTGCACTGTTGGGTATCCGATAATAGACTTACCCTTAACATCAAAATTTGTCTAAATTTTCGCTTTCTTTTCTGAATAAAAACCTCTCTGCACGAAAAACAAACGAAAATAGACAGCCGTGTACTTTCCTTCCTTTTTTGAATAATTTGATAAAAGAGTTAATTTCTTACTTCTCAAAATATACATACGAACATTATACAACTCATTGTAGAAATTTGTTCTTATGATTACATATGCAGTGGAAATGTTTTCTCAATAGTTCTCATCCTTTGTTTCGATAAAGACTCTATGATTACAATTTGCCCATAAAATCTTGCTTCACGCACGCATGAAAACAAACAAACGCTCACTTTTTCTTTCATGTTCCGTCCTCGTTTTTTTACCAATAACCGGTTCATCATCGAACGTTATGGACTGTCGATCACTATAGACACTTCGTTATTACGATTTTCCACAAGTTGTTAGTCACACCTAACATTTAGTGACCGCTTCCATGCTATAGTCGTATGTTCGCATTTTTTCTTTTCATTAAAAAAAACTCTGACAGACCCGAAGAAACCAAGGAATGTGTACGATTGTGTATCTTTTCCTTGGTACTTTTTGCATGTGAACCGACTATAGTTTGTTATGCTACGTTAAAAATTGCGAACATTCTCGAATAATTTTTTTTTTACCAAATTTTTCCTTTTTTTAGTTCCATTACTATTATTACGATCTTCCCTTGCTCTACAGAACGGTATCACATTTGTTACCCATTTTTCTCTTATGCATTCATAGTACATCAAATTCAGTAAATGTGCTCATTTCAGTTCTTTTAGTCTTTCGTACGAATTTTCAAGTCGTTTGTTTATACTGGATGTGTCGGAACAGTAAGTACTTAATAACATTGCTGCGTAAATGTTGCTAGCGAAATGTTGCATCTTACAGATATAATGTTTCTGCACAATATCAGCTCGAAATGAATTTGCATACTGTAGTACGAGCATAGCGTGGAGTGCACTCACAAAAACCAAATAATAAACAACTAAACAAAAAGAAATGCAACGAAAACCAATATCGAATGACACGCTAACGAAAATGCTGTATTTGCTTTTTTTTCAAAAAATAAAAATTCATTAAATTACCAATTACTTATGTTTACAATTTAATTGCTGTAGAATAAGCGTTTTTGTGAATATTCTTAATTATTCTAGCGGTAGAAAAATAGTATATAAGCTTAAAATTTTTCATTTAAAGAATCAATTCAGTGTTGATATGCTAAGCTCAGCTTGTCCTGGCAGGTTAGAAACTGAAAAAACGGAAATAAAGTTCAATTCTTTTAGGTGGCGATGCTCTTTGCTGAGTGTATCTTGGAATCAAAACAGTAATTGTATTGGCGAAAACACCAAAAAACAGCAGAGCAAATTAGGAAAGATGACTATGCGACTTCGATTTCCCATTTGATAGAAACATTGGAAGCTGTGGGACGCTAGTGGATACTGAAATATAGGTATGTCAAGGGACAAGCTCCCAGTAAAGCGTGTAACAAACAAATCTCTATTTTCTTTAAATAAATATTTTTGGGTATTGCTCATTGCCCACAAATTGTGAAATAGAAAAAATCATCCACACCCACTCTAAATTTTAAGTGATCAAATTTTCCTTTTTCGGCTTTTTTGACGTGTTCTAGTTAATACTCGAAAGATTGGTGAGAATTATTCTATATATTAGTTTGGGGAAAAAGAAATCCATTATTTTTTCGGTAGATGGCTGCACTGATAGATTTCTCGTAAAGTATCGATCAAACAATTTCCGATACGGTACATTTACGTACATTTCGCAGTAAAAAAAAATTCTTTTGCTGTTTTTTGTTTGGTGCATTCAGTTGCGAGTTACAGCGTGTTAAAAATGGAAGTGAACAATGAGAAAACTCGGTACATTTTACAGTTTTTCTTTGACAAAGGCGAAAATGCAAGCCAGGCGGCTAAAATTGTGAATGGTGTTTATGGTTCCGATACTGTAACAGCCAATTATGTGCAATTTTGGTTTCGAAGATTGCGTTCAGGAAGTTTTGATGTTAAAGATGCACCTCGCACAGGTAGGCCGGTCGTCGAAAATGTCGATAAAATCGGAGAAATGATCGAAGTTGACCGGCATGTTAGCAGTCGCAACATCGCCCAGGAGCTAAAAATCGACCATAAAACAGTTTTAAACCATTTACACAAAGCTGGATTCAAAAAGAAGCTCGATGTTTGGGTGCCACACCAATTAACAGAAAAAAACATGATGGATCGAATTTCCATCTGCGAAGCCTTGGTCAAACAGAATGAGATAGACACATTTCTTAAACGGATGGTGGCTGAAGATGAGAAATGGATCACATACGATAACCCTGTGCGAAAACGATCGTGGTCAAAGAGCGGTGAAGCACCTCAAACGGTGGTCAAACCAGGACTAACGGCCAGGAAGGTTTTGCTATGCATTTGGTGGGACTGGAAGGGGATTATTTATTATGAGTTGCTTCCATATGGCCAAACGCTAAATTTTGATCTCTACTGTCAACTGGACCGTTTGAAGATAGCGATTGACCAGAAACGGCCAGAATTGGCCAACAGGAGAGGTGTCGTGTTCCACCAGGACAACGCCAGGCCAAACACATCTACAGTGACTCGCCAGAAACTTCGGGAGCTTGGTTGGGAAGTTTTAATGCATCCGCCATACAGTTCGGACTTGGCACCAACCGATTATCATCTTTTTCTTGCATTGCAAAATTTCTTTAATGATAAAAAATTGGAATCTAGGGAGGATTGTGAAAATCGACTACTAAAGCTTTTTGCAAATAGAGACCAGGACTTCTATGAGAGAGGCATTTTGAAGTTACCTTTAAAATGGCAACAAATCATACAACAAAACGGTGCATATTTGACCCAAATCGGACAATCCGAAGCATGTTAAATAAAGTCCTGAAGTTCATATAAAAATCTTTTTCCCCAAACTAATATTTTATAATGCGTGAATGTTATTTGGATTTACATATTGTAATAGACACTCCTTTTCGCATTAAGATAAGATAAACCCTTCACCAACGAACACCATTTGGTCGTAAGTCCGGCTATACAGTATGCGTTGTCATGTTATTTATGTCACTCGCTTATACAGCCAATTGTATATGCGGGAATACAAATGTTTGTCACAGCACAATCGAACTGAGACCGAATTAATGCTAATATCGTATAGGCACACGAATGGATAATTTTATGCATAACTATAAGATACTATTACTCATTGGTTCTAGGAATAAGCGCACTAAGTGTGGCATTTTGCTTACATTGTTAAAATTTGTAA
>NW_023999664.1:0-1600 GCF_014805625.2 Glossina fuscipes
GACCAAGTTAAAGAAGAAGTCGTATAGCGCAACGAAAATTAAATTGCACCAAATGATGAACCTTATAGCCATAGTTTCTCCAATTCTAAGAGAGTCTATAATTATAGCAGAGCTAGCTGTTAATTGCGTGTTCAACGAATGAATTTAGGTAGATGTGCATGCAGGTGTGATGTGTAACTGTCTCTTTAAGTGAAATCCCTGAATATGTTGTTGGTAATCATTTTTCTGCCCGCACCTCTATCAAACTGCATTACGAAGGAGCTGAAATATGGGCAGTATAAGAAAATACTCATTGAGATGAACGAGAGCAGAGAGATTGATTATATGATTTGACATGAGAAAACGAAAACTAGTCAAGGCACATCGTTAAAATAAACTTTCAAATCTTCCAAACCTTTATTGCCGACGTTTTAGTATCCAATTTGATTTGTTATTTGATTTGTGCTAAACTAAAGAGTTAGCGTACTCCAAGCGATATTTAAAAGTGGCGTGTTATCGCGATATCAAAAAACTATATTGGAGCTGGTAATTGCTTTCTACAATTACAGTACAAGCACTGAAAGACTGCAATGCGCAAATTAGGTTATACCAATTTTTCAAATTTCAGCGCCGCTATAGTTTTTAACATGTGTTAAAGAACGCCGAAAGCGATTAGAAAAACATTTTGTAATTTTTGCAATAGCATTCAGTTATTAAATACGTTAGCAAAATCGCGAACTAACTCTTCAGATAGCGTACCTTTTTGCAAAGTTAAATATGTGGGCTACGCACAATGGGCTAACTGTACGCCAGTGAATTTTAGTGTACATGTAACAATGCACAATAATTAGAAGAGTTTTCATTGTTTTTATAAAACAACATTTTTGGGAACGTGATCATGAGAATGAAATATAATATTATTACTACTTTAACCCATTTAGACGAAAGAAATAAATTTAAGAATAAAATCAGTGCTAATACTATTGTTTAAAAAGACGTAAGCATATATACATTTTTTTTTTAATTATTTGAATTTAATTCAATCCAATTTAATTAAAAATTTTTTTCTTTTAAATTATTAATTGACTTACATAATTAAAAGGAAGATATTTTAAATGGAAATCTTTTGAAAATAATACAAAAATGCATTTATCCCAATTTTCCGTATTACCTTTTGATTCTTCATTTTATCCACTCCGTTTATTTTACAGATTATATATATATTTGATGTTTGTTTATACATGAGTGCTCTTCTGCTAAATCTTATAATAAAGTTACATTTCTTTCAATAAGCAAAAGAAAAATGGAAAGACATCTTACACATCGTCTGTTCATGTATTTGTTATCTCTTGGGATTGATTGTATTATTTCAGGATCTTTTGCTTAGCATTCATTGCATGCATTGGAATGAAATATTAAAACAAGTATATTTTAGCCCTCTTAAAACAAATTTTACGTAAATTGGCAACGTAAAGGAATGTTTTCCTAAAGCATTCACAATTTATTCGTCGTGCGGGTGTGAAAAAAGAATTTTTATAGTATAAGGGGGAAATCGGCTTTACGGCTATCCTACTGTGAATTAGAAGCAAAAGGAAGTTTTCTCACTTTGTTGTGTTGAAAG
>NW_023999665.1:0-3688 GCF_014805625.2 Glossina fuscipes
AAAACAAAAGGTAATAAAAAGTAATAATAAAAATTATAAGTTAATTTAAACAAAATTTAAATAAAACAATGTTTATGGTAGGAGTACTTAGTTACGATTGATTTCTATTTAAAACGATTTCTTAAAAGTAAAGCGTTTATAATCACAATAACTATGTTACTTATTCTTATCGGCTTTTGTATGGGAGCATAGTTGATCTTTTGTATGGGAGTTAATTTGATCGGCGTGTATTCA
This sequence comes from Glossina fuscipes, assembly GCF_014805625.2. Taxonomy (NCBI): domain Eukaryota; kingdom Metazoa; phylum Arthropoda; class Insecta; order Diptera; family Glossinidae; genus Glossina; species Glossina fuscipes. The sequence goes on from NW_023999665.1 coordinate 235, forward strand.
AAAAGAAAATATAATAAAATATCCGTTAACTTGAATGTAAATCATAAATTCGTTCATCTGTGAGCTCTTTTAGTAAATAACGAAAACATAAACGATTTCTCCCTTCAAGGTTGATGACATACTTATTTTATTAAATTGCGTAAAATAGTTTTTCTGGTATTTTTTTGGTATGGATTTTACACAATTAAGAGAGCAATTGTTGACTCGGTTACGACCTATCACACACCAAGTTGAAAAACTCTTTATATGTTACATATGAAGCGTTTTCTTTTATTCTTTAGCTGAAAATTGCACAATCTAACAGCAAAGTTTAAACGAATAAATGCAATAATTCGAAAATTATCATTATTTTGTAGATTATGATCCGACTTATATAGCAATTCTAGTACAATATTGGACACGCAGTGAAGGGCTCGATTTCATTGGATTAGTTTTGAATATGGTTTCCAAAACAATGGTATGCTACTTATCTTCGTATTCTTTAAATAGCCTTCAATGGCGTCCGCAATTTTTAACATTTAATAGTTGCAAAATTAATTCATAGTCATTTGTTTTTCTTTTTGGCTCTTATTCTTAAAGGTAAACGATGGCTTTTTAAATTGTTTTCTTTTTTAAATGCTTTTCTCTCATTTCCATTTCTGATCCAAAATCGTCTAGACATCTCGAAAGCATTGTTCATATTTCGACGGTTACTACGTTGAAGATGTTTACAATTTTCTTACACATTCCCTTCCTCCGTTCTTCCGTTTGCTGTTTGTCATGTTTTTTTTTTTGTTATCCAACAGTTGCCCATTATAGTGGATATAAGGCAAGTGTTTTCTTTGGCACAAAAATTTTACAGAGTTTGTTTTCTTGCTATCCTTCGTATATTTAAATATATGTTTATGGTGCTATACTTTATAAAAAAAAAAGTTATTACACGCAATGAAAAAGAAACAAAAATTTGTAGGTTAACCATCGATAATGGTTTCTTTTATACTGATTGCTGGCGTAAATATTTCCATTTTGAGTGGAGTAGCAAAACCAAATTTTTGCCATCATTCTCATTACGAAGGATTTTATATATAATAACAAGATTTTTAAATTAATGTAAGTGTATGAACTTAAAATCCTGCCCTCAACTTAATGCTCTCTTATATTATTCAATATCAGCATTTTTGCAAGGAGAAGTTTTTGGGAATTTTTTCTCATTGAGTCGGTTTTATTTTTTTGTTAATTCGAAATTCAATTCCCAAGATCACTAAAAGGGGAAAAGAAATTTGAAACTCGATATAAATACGCTTAGTAAATATCTATAATTTCAATCCCAAAATTCAACGCGGTAAACTTAACTAACTGACATGCACAGAACAAAAAACATTAAAATATAAAAGGTATTACATAGCACATTGGTCAATAGTATAGCGAAGTAAGCATAACATATTTTTTTGTAAAATTCAATTACATATCAACAAAGCAATCGTCAAGAGCGTCCAACGCTTCTCTAAAATTTGGGCGACTTTTTGCAGAGTATATCAAATCGGATTTAAGCTTGTCTGTCTGTCTGTTTGTCTGCGAAGCGTATAATATCAGTCATCAATATTTTCTGTCTGTTTAGGAATCTTTGTACTCAAGCTGCAGCCCGCTTGGAAAAATTTGGGCAAAGCTTGATGCACTGACTTGATTTGCTCATTTTTACGTCCACTCTTTATAGATTTGAGAAAGATCTTTATATGAAAAATAATGTCAAAACTATTCCATAATAGCCATGTCTAAAGTTTTTTTTGGAGATTTATTTATTTATTTATTTGTTCCACTTACACAAGAAACTCAACTAAAACAAAATGACAGTCGAGTTCAATTGACGTAAATGTTAAGTTAATTAATATTAAAACTTAGTATAAGTACAATAAAACCAATAAGAAGGAAAAAAAAAGAAAAAAAGCATGTACACAACTAGCATAGAGCCACACCCACAACCGGTACAGAAGCAAATTGCAAGTGAACCCCTAAGCCATCGCAAACATGCATAATTGTTGACAGCAATTAATTTTCGACTCATAATGACTTTTTAAGGTTTTAAGGTTAGTAATGGACTTTAAAGTGCCCGTTAATGAGAATAAGTGATAGACGTCATTTAGGTTCTTGCAAACAACTCTGAGCGGGTTAAACAGTTCGTAATTATATTTGCCTTGACTAAGCTTTATCAAGTGCCTAGAGAATCGGTTAGGGACATTAAAGCCTATCTCACGAAGTAATGCGGGCGAGTCAATTGTACCATTTATTAATTTGATTATGAAGGAAACCCCTAGAACAAATCTACGTTTCTCCAGTGACGGTAAGGATAACAGAAGCAACCTATCTTCATAGGGTGGAAGAGGGGCAATCGGGTCCCAACCCAAATTCCTAAGGGTAAACAGCAAGAATTGCTTTTGAACAGATTCAATCGAATCTGCGTAGCACCTATATGAAGGAGACCACACAACTGAGGCATACTCGAGTATGGGTCTAACCAAACACATGTAAAGCCTTTTCGTAATATAAGGATCATCAAGCTCTTTCGAAGTTATACCCATAATAGTAATTTAACACACACGTGCAAAAGGAGTTTCCAGTTTCAAGTATTTTGTGATAAATACGAATGAAGAATGATAAGATCTTTCACAAAAAAATTACTTTTGCTGAATTTCAACCTTCTATTTGGTACGTATAGAACCATTAAGCGTAATATTTCAACGTAGACCCTTTAAGAGAGATAAAAATTAGTTTGCTTTAGAATATTGAGAGGGGAGAGGAATCACGATTTTCATTTCGAAATTATACGGTTCACTTTTTGCTCATTGTTTTTCTTAACTTTTAATTAATCAAAAGTAATGTTTGTTTATAATTGGGATAGTAAGCCTTTATTACTTAAAGTTGGGTTAACAGGTCTTTTTGGAAACAGAGAGTACGTCCTTCTTGATGACTTCACTAACAACATCGAAACAAGCGACAAGTGATTGCCGTTAATTTAACTATAAAAGCAAAGCAAACTGTGATTAAACGGGTGAAATGAATAAGAAACTTATAATCATTTACATTAGAAAAAGTCGTGAAATTCACTTTAAAAACTAAAACAGGATCAGCACATGGCTGTGTGCACCTTTAGCTGTATAGTTAAGCAATCAACGAAGGATGAGAGGTATATTCATTTTGTCAAAACGTGTGCAACGCCCGGAAGGGAGCATCAGAAACTCCACAAAGTCCACATATTCTTGATCAGCATTAAATTCCAAATCGATTTAAAAATATCCGTCTGTCGGTCTGTGTAATGTCTATTGTAAACATCCTCCAGGCTGCAGTAGAAGCTATCGACTTCAAGTTTGTCAGAAACATTGGAAGCTTTTGCGTCAAGTTTGATACTGGAAATTGTAAAAATCGGTGGAAGGACTACGTAGACTGAGAACACCTCCGTTTTTCGAAAGGAATAAACACA
>NW_023999666.1:0-4040 GCF_014805625.2 Glossina fuscipes
ATAACCATTTCTTATCATACATACGTTTATTGATAACCATTTCTTATTATACATACGTTTATTGATAACCATTTCTTATTATACATACGTTTATTTGATAACTTTTATAAGTAGTATCCTTTAAAAGAAATCGAAGTCTCCAGAAGACATTCTTACTATACATACGTTTATTTTCTCGCTATATATATATAGATATAAAAAAAAAAAAAAAAGGGGAAACACACAAAAGATACGATATAAGAGAAGAAAACTCATATATATATATACATATATGTAAAGGAAGAAATATTCTTAAGCGTGTATTGAAAAAAAAATATATAAAAGAAAAGAAAAGAAACATGTGTAAAATAGGATAAGATACAGAACATCTCTAAATAACGAATGTTGTAAGCACTTTGCTTGGTTTATTTCTTTCCTGTCTTAGTGGTCAGTTTTGCCACATTAGTTACCTCTTTGTTCCGATTGATTGTTCTGCTTTCTGTTTCTCTTCTATCGATCGTGTCAAGTTACGACTACGACATCGGATTGTTGGTTTAAGAAAGGGGGGTATATTGGTAGTTTTTCTTCAAGTTTGGTTTGTGCCTAGTCCTTGCGGTTCTAGGGTATTGTCTTCGGGGAGTTTTTTCAAGGGTCTACGGCTACCTGTTGTACGATAACAGTAGGGCTAGGAAACGTAGCAATCGGAGGTCCAACCTGGTATGAACCCAAGCTTCAATCCAGCCCACGCTTCACAAACGGTAGACGAGTCCCTGGCGACCCGATTGGATCCAGTATTCCAGCAATACCAGCTCGGGGGAAACTACACCACCGTAGAGTATCCTGCAGATAGCAGTGCAGCATCACTCTTTAACAGCCTCAGCCGAAAGCTGAACCTCCTTTTTAAAATGTCCGACAATGAAACGACAGACATCACTCGCAACGCCGGTAGCAACATCGCAGATAGTGGTCACAGCGGTCACCGCCAACCAGGCCCAGCAGGAGAAACAGCTAGCTCGGATCTAGACCTAGCGAGCATGCTAAAACAACAACATGAAATGCTCCTAAGCTGCATGCAGGAAATTAGCCACCTAAAGCAGGAGAAGTCCGCGGCAACGCAGCGAACCCAATCACGAGACAGCGAAGGAACACAAAATTTTTTAATAGCAGCATCAGCGTCAACACCACAACAGCAGATGCCACCCCAGATAGTAGCGCAGCCTAGCGGCAGTTACCACCACGACCAGCAGACAGGACAACAGCGGACCAGCGATGAAAACGCCCGGAGGCGGAACATAGACCTCAATCGCTGGCACATTAAATTTGACGGCTCCGGTAAGGGTCTGACGGTCGAGAGCTTTGTGTTCCGAGTGGAACGGCTCAGACAGCAGCACCAGATAAGCCATGAAGAATTGTTTGCCGAGTTTCACTGCCTAGTGACCGGTCCGGCCAGCAAATGGTATTGGCAGCTGCTCGAGGATAGAGAAGGAGACATCACCTTTGATTATTTCACGCTAAAAGCTGAGCTCCTCAACCAATTCAAGACTGCAGACTCTGATTACGAGATAATCAGAGAAGTCATGGAGCGAAAGCAGCAGCATGCGGAGAGCTTCGAGGACTATTACGCGGAGATACACGACCTGACATTCCGCCTACGCAGAAAGATCCCGGAGGCAGAAATGATTAAAATAATGAAGTCCAACCTTAAGCCTAGTCTGGCCGCACTGATTTTCGCCACCAAAGTAGAAAGCATTGGCGAGTTCAAATCCGAGTGCAAGAGGGCAGAAAAGCTGTTGAGAGAAAATAGAAGCAGGCCGAAACACGTGAGCGAGATCGGTCAGGGAGGTGAAAATGGTGACGGAGTTCATCGCGAACCAGTCGAAGCTCTAGCGCCGCGGCATGGTCCAAACAGCGACAGGCAACGCGAGAACGGCGGGGCTATGAAACACGAAAAGAGATGGATCAACACAGGCAACACAAGTAACCATCCGAACGAGCGGCACCATCTGCAACCAGCAACATCACGTACAGGCCAGCCAAAACAAGAAGCAGCAGCAGCGGTAGCAACACCCCAGCACTGTACCACCACACCAGCACCAGCGATCGCAGTGAAGACAACGCAGAGCACGACCTTCTGCCAGTCACCCTTCCATCTGATGACATGCTATGTGTGCGGTATGCCAGGAGATCATTTTCTGAGGAATCCAGCAGAAGACACTAGGGAAAATCGATGCAGGTGTCCCTTCCACCACATGGTCTGTTTCATATGCGGCGGAAATGAGAGCTACGGCGCTGTACCCGCATCGGAAAACATCAGGCTGGCGAGGCAAGCCGGGAACCCCTGCCAGACGAGACGTCACCCGGAACAGCAGCAACAACAATGACAAAAACATCAACGATAACAACAGCAACAATAGCAATAACAACACCATCAACAATAACAACACCACCAACAACAGCATCAACGACAACAATAGCGATAACAACACCACCAACAACAACATCAACGACAACAACAGCAACAACAGCACCAGCAATAACAACAAGAACAACACCAACCGCAGCAGTGACAATACTAACGCGAGCAGCAACAGGCGCAACTATAACACCAGCGACGGGTCAAGACATCCCCGAGTACAAAAGCTTAGCACAAAGGATCGCGGACTACCAGCAGAAGCGACACGAGATTTTTAGCGCAGAGATTTTTAGAAGGCGAGCGCTCACTAGAAGACGTGGAAAGATTCTGATCTTACGCCAAAGAAGGAAGGCGTACAGGAGGTTTCAGCAAAAGGAGATCTCAGCAATTGTTTCCCTAGAACACGATGACAGGTTGTTTGCGCGGACCAAGTTCGACAACACCGAAGTAACCGCTCTTCTGGACACAGGAGCCAGCGTTAGTTGTTGTGGGGCCGGAGCAACGAGATTCCTTGAGAACCGAAGGCATCGAATCATCAAGCTAAGGGATCGACACGTTAAAACAGCAAATGGAGAGAAGACCTCAGTAACGGGGCTCATCACCTTACCCGTCGAGTGGGAGGGCGAGACCAGGAGTATTGAGTTCTATATAGTACCAGCTTTGCAACAGCAATTCTATTTCGGCATCGACTTCTGGAAGCCTTTTGGCTTATCTGTCGCCAATAAAGCAGACACTATTAAGTCGCCGAATAAATGCCAAGTTTTAGACGCCATAAGCCAAGGAAACGATAACTCCAAGAGCTACCGAAACTCGTCACTTCAACTGACTGATGTAAAGCAAACCTCTCTAGGTGAAGGTAAGGAAACATTGCCACACAACACACGCGAAAAGTTCAGCGGATCTATTGAAATCACCTCGTCAACGTCACCTTTACGTAATCGGCGTCAACAAAAGCAGCAGAGCCAGCTCAACAACGCTGAAACGACAATAGCAGTAGTAAGTCACCGTAACCAGCTATTGCCTTCTGCGACAGCTATTAGCGACATTGCTAGTCATGCTAATCAAAACAAACTGGCGAAACGTACACGCATCAACAAAAATTTAAGTAGCCAACATAGTACACGGAAATCTTCAAGGCCTCATCCACCTGCAACTACCGTAACTGCAACAGCTCAGCATATTAAATCTTGTTCTCAGCCTGCCCCGCAAGCGTACATAAACCAGGCTCTAATAAATCTAGCATCAAGCGGCCGCTCAACGATGATAAACAGTGAACTCAAATTCTCTACCAACACGAGTGGTGCAAGTAATAATGAGGGCAGCAGTAGTCGAACACCTTTCGACTTGGCCACGGAAGCGTTAAGAGGTTCACGACCCATAGATCGCGAAAGGTTGCTAAACTTGTTGCAAAGAATCGCAAATGAAAGTCAACAATATCAGATGCAAAATCTACTACTCAAAGGGTTTCTCGACTTACGGAATGAACAGATTAGACAGCTTAGCCACAAGGTGCAAGTTCGATGACACCAGCTAGAAGACAGCTAGCTAGCTAGGGGTATAACAAGCCGAAGGTATTCTCTTCTCTAAAACCTCTTGAGTATACACCGAGTCTGCCCGGCTAACTCAGTCGGTAGAACAGAGACTCTTA
>NW_023999667.1:0-1496 GCF_014805625.2 Glossina fuscipes
AATATCAAAACATCAAAATGTCATCAAAATATCTCAAAAATTTCGTCGTATAGGCTGAACACATGGACAGACAGGAAGACAGACAGGGTTAGATTGATCCAGAAAATGGTACTGAATCGATCTGTGTAATAAAAGGACAACATAAGCTCTTATGCGTGTTGCATACGTTCGACAACGATTGGTGCAAAAGGTCATTGAACGCATGCATGTGCATGTTGGCTTTGGAAAGAGGAAGAGGGGACAAGAGAGGTAGAAAGAGGAAGAGAAGGAGAAAAGGAGAGAGAGAGAGAGAGAGATAGAAAGATAATAAATGCGTTACTTAAATATTTACAGGTATCCGTGTGCGTGCTTATCTATTATTTTGTAGTTGAAATTAACATATTCCGTTTTTTTAGATACTTCGCTGTTCAATAGGGTAAACAACACAAATGAAAGTTTTTTCACTCTTTACAGTAAATGTTGAACTGAGTTGAGTTTTTTTTACCAAGTTAGGCAAAGAACTACATAAAATCTTATCGCTTGGATTACTGAGCATAAAATTAAACCAAAATGCTTGTGCAAACTAATCCCCGTTCCCAGATTTTTTGTATTTACATGAATGGTGCCGTAAACAACTAGGTAATATAAAAAAAGTACTCTACGTTGATTTTTATGTTTATGTATTATCAACGAGAGGAAATTAAATGTTTTATATTCTGAATTATGCCGACTTTAAGTAAACACGTCTTCTTGTATCATTATAAATCTTTGTTCCTTATTCCAACAAGAAGTTAGGGGCAATTCTAATATGAGAAAAACAAATATTATGCAAGACAGTGACGCCAAAATTGAAAAAATGGAGCAAAATTGAACAGAGAGAGAACAGATAGCTGTATTTTTAAAGAAAGATGTGACCGCTCAGGACGTTATGACATCATTTTATTCATGATGCTTTCTTGGAATACCTTTGAGATAAGAGAACTGTCAAGGAAGTGTTTTGAGTGCAGAAATGCTCAAATTTTAATAGGAAAATTTGGCATGTCTTTGTTAGCGAAAAGGTGAAGAATTAACTCCACATCTTTCAAAATTTGATGCCCTTATAAGATAGTTAAACTTTGTTAGGGCAAAACAAGAAGAAGCTCACTACCTTAGTCAATTTTATTTCACTTTGCTGAAGTCGTACGCTTCGCATTTGCAAAAGTCTTGGATGATCTTTCCAACAATGAATTAAATCTCAGAGTGATAAGAGGAATGCTATTAGGCGAAGATACCAAAAAGAGGAAATGTGAGATAGAAAAATTGCTAAGCATTTTCCTTGGAGTGGAGACTGAAGGCTCGAAAGTTAAAAGCATTAAGCGAAAGCAGCAACTGCATTTTTATGGCGCATACGCTTAGGACATTTAAGTCATGAAAACCAAAAGAAAGGCAGTATTATTGTTTGAAGATCAAACTCGACTCAAAGACCACAACAAGATTCTATAACTCAGTTAGATGAGGAGCAGCACAGTTTGAATCCT
>NW_023999668.1:0-3089 GCF_014805625.2 Glossina fuscipes
GGGCCGTCCCAGCGGTCAGGCAGAGGACCCACACTACGAGGATTCTGCTGCAGCAAAAACTGCAGCCAGCAAGTCCCCGCAGAGAGGATCCCCTGGGCAACCTGACCCCCGTGGTACCTTACTTATTTTAAAAGTCTAAGGTCAGACTTTTGGCAGCATATGGCTACATATCGGTTAGACCCATACGTCTCGGACCGGTGGCCTTGGGTCGAAATAAAAATCAAATCAAATAAAAATAGAAACAAAAATAGACATAAAGAGAATAACCATGACATAAACATGGCTTTAGGGTCAAAATAAAATCAGTTCAAATAAAAATAGACTTAAAAAGGAATAACCATGATATAAACATGGCCTTACGGCAAAGTATAATCAATAACCATGATATAAACATGGCCTTAGGGCAAAGTATAATCAATTCAAATAAAAATAAAAATAAAAATATACATAAAGAGTAACAAACATAAACACAAACACAAAACATAAAACATAAAACAAACTGGTTAAAAGGCGGAGGGAACCACTCAGAGGCGCCGGCGCGTAGCAGCACGCCTCAGAGCACTGGGCAGAAACCACACCGTGACAACACCCGCCAGGGCTATCCAATGCCCTGCCCCAACCAAACAGCCGAGCCCTCCAAGTCCGCGCCAGATCTGAAACGACCGTCAACCCATAACCGCTACAATTCAAAAAGAACATCGCAAGATAAATCGCAAGATATGTTCCTTCTAAACTACTTTTTTAAAAAAAAAGATCAAAGGAAGAAAAACGAAGGGCAAGCAAAAACCAATGAAAACAAAGTACAAACCGCAATGAACATGAAAACCGCGACAAAAAGAACACCAAAAGAAAAATGAAACTTCCCAAAAACGAACGAAGCAAGAAAGACGAAGAGCAAGCAACCCCATGGAAAACAAAGCACGACAACCACCAAAGAAACGAAAAATGCCAACAAACGCAAAAACCACACCTCGTGGTCAAACAAGAAGTGTGAAAAGAGAACCCAGACCCCCCCGCGGTCTGGGTTAAACGGCCGAACAAAAACCCTCCAAAGTGAAACCAAAATCAACATAACCAACAATCAAGAACCAGCACGGACCCGGAGAACCCGACTACCCAACCAAAACAAAGCACCACGACCGCCCCAAGCGGCGCCGACACAACGCGATCCCCGCCCAAGACGTGAAGGACGAACCTGGCTAAAAGGCGGTGGCCTTGGCTCAAAATAAAAATAAAAATCAAATCAAATAAAAATAGAAACAAAAATAGACATAAAAAAGAATAACCATGACATAAAAATGGCCTTAGGGTCAAAATAAAAATCAATTCAAATAAAAAAATAAAAATAAAAATATACATAAGTTTAACAATAACATAAACACAAACCAAAATATAAAGGACGAACTGGTTAAAAAGGCGGAGGGAATCACTCAGAGGCGCAGGCGTGTAGCGGTACGCCTTCTAAAGGCACCGGCCGCAAACCTACCCAAGCTCTGAACATAAAAGTCCTGAGAGAGAGCGTCGTCAAAAAACGAAGCCGTCCCCCTCCACTCTAATTCCCATCGCATCCAAATTTCGAAGATCAGAATAAAGTGGACACTCACAGAGGACGTGCTTCCAATCCTCGGATGGACAACCACACGAACACGCCCCAGTAACGGACAAACCCCTAACCTGCAGAAAATGGTTAAGTGAACCATGTCCTGTAAGTAGGAAACCAAGATATAAATTAAAATCAAAACTAGGGTGGTCTCCTACAAACGAGACGTCTCTAATAAACTCATAAGTCGTTCTACCTTTGGCACTACCATCCCAACGAGTTTGCCATAAGGCGCAGACACGATCCCTCAAAGTCCTAATCCCTTGCTTATAAGTCAAGCTCTCTCTCTCCACCCTCGAAATATAAAGTAAGTCCGTGGGGTGCAATGGCAACCCCCTCTTTAGCCTGTAGGCTGCACTTACGTACAAGGCCTCAAGATCCAGAGGAGGCGCCCCCATCAAGGTCTGCAGTGCGTCAGTAGAAACCGTATGACAGCATGGTAAGCAAGCCAATAAACATACCCGCTGGCAGCCTAGAAGCTTGCGTTGTCCCCAGGCAGTCATGACTGTCCGATACCATACCGAGGCACCATACGTTGCACATGCAACAAGGAGACCCCGGTATATGACACGAACAGCACGCCTGCTTAGGCCCCAGTCAGACCTAAGAACACGACGCAGTTGACCAATAATTGTGGTCAGCTTCAGTCGAACCCTGTCAAAGTGTGGGAGAAAATTTAACCTTTCTCCCACCCTAATGCCCAGGTAGCCGACTTCCGTGACATATTTGATACTGTGGTTGCCAACTCTTACAGTTGGACGTCTACGGGATGAGAGGTTGCCTTTCAGCAACATCATCACAGTTTTCTCCACTGACAAGCTGACACCCACTTCTTCACCCCAACTAACTACGATATTCAGCAAATCTGCTGATTGACGCTCGAGAGCAGCCCTCGTATCGGCGCCGACCAATATGAGCAGATCGTCTGCATACGCGCAACATTCACACACCCCTTCAAGCTGCCTAAGCAAAGAGTCCATCATCATGTTCCATATAAATGGACCACAGATTGAGCCCTGAGGACAACCACGGACAACATCCATCTGGACATGCCCTATCTGACTTGAAATACAAGCCTTTCTTTCGGAGAAGTAGCTAGCCCACAGAGATAACTCCTGGCAACCCAATCCTCTTATCCTATGCAAAACACAGTCCCACTTAAGGTAGTCAAAGGCCCCTTTAAAGTCAATGAACAGGCCAAGGACATATCTGTTCCTTGACTCACTAACGTGTGTTTGAACGCGGAGCCAAGCATCGACGGTACTGCGCCCCTTGCGGAAGCCGTACTGCCTATCACATAGGCTCTCATTCAAACTGTTTTGAAGCCTCTCAATCATTATTCTCTCTAACACTTTCCCAAGTGCTGGGAGCATACTTATGCCACGATAAGAACGTGGCTCACTACGTACTTTATCGGGAGACTTCAGAAGCACTACTACTTGGGCTATTTTCCACTCGGACGGAAAACAACTCTCAGAGAGACACTTAC
>NW_023999669.1:0-1651 GCF_014805625.2 Glossina fuscipes
AAAACGCTTCATTTAGCTTACAATTGAAAAGGATGGAAGACACTCCGTAACAACGAGCAATATATAAACGCTAACATAAGGGTCATAGAAAGGTCAATTGAAAAATATCGTAAAATGATGCGTCAATGGTGGATACCCTATGGCGCAAGCGACGTAACGATAAAGGCCCTTTAGCGACACATAGTTTCGAGAAAACATTTTCAAGTTATCGAACAAATCAAGTCGTCTCAATTCAAGAAGCAAACGAAATTGGTCAACCTCCGTCGAAAGCTCTTCGGTCAAGGGTAACACGGGTAGGATATTTGCGAATATCATTATATTTAACAGCGATATGTGTAGATATAGCAACAGAAACCATATTGTTAATCAATGAGAGTGAGTTTTCTATATCATTGTAATCAGATTTCTAGACCATCTCAACTGGCAAGTTATTAGACATATTATATCATAATTTATACATTTGAAATTAAGAGACGTATTGGAAGCACCTATGGTGCCTATAAGCTTTGTTTTTTAATACTATCATTAAACCAACAATTGCGAAGGACAATGAGTGAAGTTAGACGATAACCATTCTCTAGGTGGTCCAAAAGCTCGACATAGGAAATAATTAGATTGATATTACTCGTAAATACAATATATTCCCATTATCATTGTAGATATCATTTAGTTGATATAGGCACAATTAAGACATCACGTCAAAAGGTTTGGCGAAGATCTCTTCCTGATTCCCAAGAGACAGAAGATAAATTAAAGTGGTCAACAACTCTCAACTTGGCCTGATTTATGAACTTTGAATCAATATCAGTGATTAAGCGCAGATGTTCAGGTCAAGTAGAAATATCGAGCGTAGGCATTTTATAAGAAGAACTAATAAACAGCAGAAGGATTTGAGCTTAATATGCACGGTGATAAACTCACAACATTCTGAATTACCGAGTTCTATTTTACCCGATGAAAGGTAGCCAGGTACAGCAATTGATACACCATCAACTGTTCTAAATAAGTTGTTTTCTAAGTGTATGGTAACCAGAATATAGAATATTAGAATTCCCAGCTTTTCAGTGAAAATTAAAATGACGCACAGCCGAAACAATTAACAAACGTGTGTGGCCACTTTGCGTTCATCTTAGTGGAGTGACGAAAGCTCCCCCTCAGATAGTTAAGTTTCTTGCGGGAGCAGATGCTAAAGAAACAATTGGTCTAACAATCAGAAAACTAGGATGTCACTTCCGAATTAGAGGAGAACAGATCGCTTAGGTCGAAACAGCCATTTTAGCTGCCGTAGATTTTTGGATCACACCAGAAACTGAGCTCCGTGGTTTTCGTTGGTCAGAAAATGCCTCAGAGAATAACGTTGTGTTAGTTTTTTTTAGCAGACTTAGCTTCTCTGGATCTAGGAGAATTTGGCTTTGAATTTCACTTTAGAAACACCTTTTTTGAAAACACATAGAAAATTCAATCTTCTCAAAGATTGACATACATGCTACCAATTTCTCAATCAAAACCAATAATTGGTTATCATTCTTCGAGAACCCCATATTCCCCTGATAGAAAATTCTATAGAAGTCATTGATTCTACTGTTAGGGTCCCAATCAGCGTGATCCCTTCGTAGCAACAGTCATCACATCACTTGTCTTACTGTTTACG
>NW_023999670.1:0-2998 GCF_014805625.2 Glossina fuscipes
TGTATTTAATATGTGCATAAAGGTGGTGGCTTCTTACCTATAATCATGGCATCATTATTAAGCGGATTTATCGGAAAGCTAAATAAAGTAATTTTGTTGTACCCAAGTGCATACGACGCGATGATGGATGACAAATATTCAATGGAATTTATTAATAGAAAGCTGTTACCATATTTCAACAATGTCTCCTTTTCAGAATATAACAAATAGATCAAAATTAAACAAGAATTAAATTAAAGTTAACATTGAAAAATCTGAAATTCTCCTCCAAAACGTGAGCAATGAAAGCATGTGCCAAAATAGTGGAGAAAAATTGCAAAGCGACTTAGATGACAGCACAAAAAAAAATAGTAGCAAAAAATTGCAAAGTGACTTAGATGATACAATTTCAAAAGATGAATTTAGGACGCCTGAAAAATTCTTAAATAGAAATAAAGAAGTAACACCACACCAAGTAAGCAGACAACCTACAAAACCTAACGTAAAATCGAGAATTCAAAAACGCATTTCTCCATATAACGCCCGGCTGAAGCCAACTTAAAACTAAGGATGATTTAATTAAAAACGGGCTCTCTACAGATATTATCATTCGAGACAGAAAGGAAACGTGGGGCAGAAATTTTCAATTCGGAAAGGCGAAAATAGTTTTAACTGGATTGCTTTATAAAAGTGTACATTTGAGTTCATTTATCTAATGCCTTTTAAACTATGAACTACATGGAGGATTTTTATGTAACCTTATTAAGCAACAATTCAGTTGTGGTTTACGAAAAGAATACTTTGTCCACATTTACAAATATTGTAAATCTTCCTTCTATTACAAATGATCAGTGGGGAGTTGTTTTTAAATAATGCTAACATTGAAAGTGATACACCGCAAGAACAAACGCAGGAATATTCACCATTATTTGTTAATACTAATATAATAAAACCTCGTTGCGTGGAGATAAAATTTTAAGATGTCTTCGGGTTTTGTCGTTTAATGGAAAAAGCAAGTGTTTTGAGTTCACCAACGTAGAGTACTATAGCCTTGAAATTGCTACTATAAAAGATAGTTAGTACAGACGGTTCCAAATATAATTTTCGTGATTCTATTACACCTACTTGCATTACTCTTCACTTTAGAAAACAGAAACATAATTAAAATAAAACTAATATAAACGAGAGTACAAATAATATTTCATTCAGCAGTGTAACGGACTGACATGGACCAAGTGTATACTTCATATTACTCTAATCAAATCGGCAGTGGATTAAGGCAAATAGGATCATTATATGTGTCACCACGAGTCGTACAACATGGGCGTGGCATTGGTTCATTCTTCGCGTCTTTTTTTAGAAATTTAAAAGCGTTGTTTTTATCAGGTTTGAATGCGATTAAAGACCAAGCTATGGATACGGGCAAATCTATTCTCAATGATTTCGGTCGCAAGCCACTTAGAAATATTTTGGCAGAGCAAATCAAAAGAGCTTTAAGTAATTTAACAACAATATATCGTCCTAATATCAAAAAGGCTTTGGCAAAAGTAGTATAAGACGTCGAATCAAAAGGAAACGACGTCAGTCGCAAAAGAGATCTATCTCGAAACGCACGAAAAAATTCAATCTACGTAATAAAGTAAAAGACATATTTGTTTAGAAACTAGCTTAGCACTCATATAGAATGTATGAAAAGTGAATTAGATTATTTGCACCACATCCTATACAAAGCAGCATTCTAAATACAGAAAAAGTCTCATATAATCCTATTCAATGCTTAGACAACCCTAGCTAGAGTTTCTCTGCCGATAACGCCGATACATATCGAGAACTCTGCAGCGTTTATTTAAACTTCGCTGTTCAATTAACGAATAAAGATAATTCTGATGTTACTGACGATAAGTGTAGCGTTGTAAATAATCTTCCGCATTCCATGTTTCGAAGCGTATCCGTATATTTAAATAACGTATTGGTTTCGCAAAGTGACAACAATTATCACTACAGATCATACATACAAACTCTGCTCAATTATGGCACTGATGCAGGTCGAACTCATTTATCCTGTTCTGGATGGTATCCAGATTACTACACCGGCGAAATATTTCATGATGGTAAAAAACAATTAACCGAATTGTTTGATAAGAGTAACAAAGTTGAATTGTTCGGAAAGCTGCATGGAGATATTTTTAATCAACCTAAACTCTTGATAAATAATGTTGATTTGCGCATAATATTTAATTTGGAAAAATCATCATTTTATTTAATGTAAAATCCTGCCAAGGAAACGTAGCTTAAGATATTGAAGCACAATTGTTTATGAATCACATAACTATTAATCCAGGAATACAGGGTGCTCATCATAAAATATTACAAACGAAAGCAGCTTTAAATCCATTTAATAAAGTAGAAGTTAAAACATTCACTCTGTATCCTGGAAACCATATCCTATCATTATATAATGTTGTCAGAGGACAACTTCCGACATTTTTAGCTTTTTTTATGGTTTACAATAGCGCTTATTCGGGCGATCGAACAGCGGAACCTTTCAAGATCGAGCATTTTTATTTGCAAAGGTTTAATTTGTCAGTCAATGGTGAAGAAAGGAGTGCTAGAAAGTAAGATAGCATAAGATAGGATAGGCATAGAGTAAGAATAGGATAGATATAGGATAAGAATAGATTAAGATAGGATAGGAGTAGACTAACGTAGAGAATAGAATAGATTAAGATAGAATAGGAATAGATTAAGATAGAATAAGAATAGAGTAGGTCGAGTTAGCGTAGGATTAGGTCAGTTAAGTCTCTTGCGTTTGAGACTCGGAAGTAGACGGTTGAGCTTTAGTCTCCGAACAATCAAGTAAAGTAAAGTTTATCAAATAAAGAGTCCCTGCAGAAATCTAAATTTCTTGTGTTTTCTTCCCCAATTCCCTGGGCCGCTGGACTGCCACAGCCTTGAGGAAAGGGACGGAAACCTCCTCACAATATATAAATAATACTATACAAATTATCATTCAAGATTT
>NW_023999671.1:0-5430 GCF_014805625.2 Glossina fuscipes
GAATTTGAAATTGAAAATTTTGCGTGTCTCCAGATAAAAATCTTCCAGTATACGGCTGCAACGAATTGTGGTTATTAATTACTTATTTATTAACATAAATACTCGCCTTCATTATTATAAAAGAGAGATCCAGGCTTTGAGGGGCAAACAACAAAAATATTTTTGCTATTTATTGCACCAATACAACGAAATATTTTCTTTCAGCCATGTTCTTTGGACAGAGCTATGCATGCAGTTCTAAAATTTTTCCATATCAGGTCGCACGATTCGTATATCAGATTGTGCGCTTAAAACGTTCATTCTAGATGGAAGTGAGAGATTTTGCACATTATCGCCGTGCTCGTAATATCTAAGAAACCGCAATTCATTCGAATCAATTTAAAAGTACTCTTCATATAGAAATACTTACACGAGAGTAAGAAAATAGCTACGTTTAGCGGAATGGACGAATTTTTATGAATTTAAACTTCGAGAAATTCATATAACAAATCAAAACAGCTCATATTCATCCTTACAGTTTCCTGAAATTTTACATAATCGGTAGATAGATTTCCTGAAGCGGTGTCGCAAAAATTATTCAACATCACGGGCTTCAAAAAGACGTTTTACCCAAGAGGTTCCCAATAATAATCAATCGTGTTTGTCACTAATCAATAAACAAGTCTGTTCATTTTGTATTAACTTCCTCATTGTTATATTTTATGAATACGTTGATTATGTTCAGATAGGTTTCTTTACTTTTGGTTCTAAAACCGTATATTTTTGTTTACATTCTGCTAAATATAAAATAACCTAGTATCGTGGTCCCCGTGGGGTCCACTGTGTTCACCACTTGAGAGTTTTTCACACGAAAACGAAAATAACGCTTCATTCTATCAGCACCCTTAGGGGCATCTGTTAATGTGCCTTTAAAACGGAAAGCTGTTGACGTACTCACCAGAGTATTGACGCAGAGGCATTTGATGAAATGTGAACTTTGCAATATGCCAGTAATTTGAATTGTTGATTTTGTAAGTTTCTTTTGTTAATGCTCTTGGATTGAGCCGAGACATGTTAGTCATTGCTAACTGTAATTTTTGTTTAAAATATGGAAATCATGCAATACAATTTGTGTGCTATGTGTTAAGAGAATTCGTGAAAGATACAATCTTTGGTGCATTGCAAATTTTTCATACCTAACAGAAAAAATACTTATAACTAAAAGCAGCCTTAAGTTTCTTTTGGACCCTATTTACTAAGATACTCCTTTACATCGCTTTAGCGTAGATAGTTTACTTGAAATAGTTTTTTGCAGCATTAGTGAACGGTCTCGTTTATCTATACGTAGATTTGTGTACTTGTCATGGTAAGGTGAACTGTGTACCTTTTAACAATTTTATCAATTATCACAAGAGAAATGCGCACTTAAACGTTACGGGTCATTTAATTACTTTACAGCTTATAACAATTATAGTGACACTACTTTTTTGGTCTCTTTGGACGGATTTAGCCAGTTGCTGTCTACTCGGTCGACTATCGCTTGTAGAGATATTATAATTTGCATTTTTTATAAAGTATTGGTCTCAAATGACTAATTCTTGGACATATTGATTTGAAAGCAAACATTTTATAGAATCACAATGAAGCAATCTCGATCAGTCAACAATATTTAAGAAGATTTTTAGGATTGCTACCGTATTTGTTTGAGGTGGTGTCCAGTGTACTGGGCGAAGTGGTGATGATGTCATGGATTCGCAAGGTGAATAAAATGAATGTAATTTTCCTTTTTTCTTATATGAAGACATCACCAAATTTTTTAGACAATGTATGCATAATAATTTTCACAATATTTTAATGGTTTTTTGTTTATATTCAATAAATTTTAAGCTCTTGCCCAACATAATTATAATTTCCCGCTTATTTTATCAGGTAAAATATCTCCAATTAACCCATAAATTCATGAAATAAGAAAAGCGGTTTTTAAAATTATATATTTTTTGGTTTCATATAGAGTACATTTAGTTTAATAATGTAGTATATTTATATTGAATTATACGCCATTACATACTAGATTATTAGCTATATGTAACATAATTAGCCATAAATATAATATATACGCATTGTAATATGTTTGTGTATGGGCCAGTGGTGAAGATGTCAAATATTCAAAAGGGGATAAAAAATAAAATATGTGGACTTAAATCGATTGTTTTAATCAATTTTTAGGGAAACTCTTCGATGTTAGCTTTTTTTGGTTTACATCTATCTAATAACACTTTCTCCTTTTCGTTCACTCCTAGATCTTTAAGAATCAACTAGTTTCGCTTCATCATCTGTTGCTACTCTTACTCGGTCTTGCCTGGCAATATCAATTACAATGAAACTTTCATGACGATAACTTATAAAACGTATTCATCGCTATAATGGAATCTTATTATGGTACATAATTGTCTATTTTTTCCCAAGACTTTGGATACCTGAGTATGGCCCTTTCATCTCACCGACCTTAATTTTCTTATAACCATTTATAACTTTTAGTTTTATTGTTGTATATATATTTTTTTGTGTTTCAATAATAGTTCTTCAGTATATTCATTGTAGAGCTGTGAAGGCTTAGAATCAAATCTAATCAATGGAAAAGTTAAATGAAAAATGTTTTATTTTTGCATCGAGATTATAAGTGAAAATGCTACAGTCAACTTCGAACATTGAATACTTTCTTTTCATTGAATATTTCCGGGTCCACATAAGCTTCATATTATTTATATTACAAATGGCGCATAGTATGAAAACTTATCATTGTTAATATTTCTCGCCATAAATTGATGCAAATAATATTTTAGTCTAATGAATGGAGATGGACAATTTGTATGGTATGAGACTATCTCTGAGTCCTCTCCATAATAGATTTTCTTATAACAAATGATTATACGTCACCTCATGTAAGGCACCAAACTCAACAATCAGACTTTTATGGTGAAAACTGGTACGAAAAAGTTTACTGTATTAGATTGGGACTGTGTATTAGATCCCTTCACCTAAAAGAGTTGTAACGATATAATTTTTCGTATTTTATGATTAAAATAATTGCGAAATTGTAGTAAGCGAAGTCATGCAGTGTATCTAATAAGTAGCCTTGCCTAGCTACAGCTTTTTGACTTCTATTCTTTTATACCCTCAACGAAAGGTTGGGGGTAAACACTCCTTTTGAAATCGTTTGGAACAAGCAAAAAACTTTGAATTGTATGTATCCGTGTTGGGGGCCTTGATTCTAAATCGATTTAAGCATATTAGTCTGGTAGTCCATCGGTAGTAAACATTCTGTTGGCTTCAAAAAATTTAGCTGCCGCCTTCCAATTGGGCAAACATTGGAAGTTCTTGTATGCGAATCGTTATTGCCTTCAGGACCCCGTAAGCTTTCAAAAGCAAAAATTAAAATAATTTTTTTGCATTACTCGCCAACTACAACGGATGGATGAAGTTACAAATATATTCGATGACATTCTATGGGCGATCCCAAGGTTTCTGTACAAAAATAGGGAAAATCGGATACACGCCCACTCATTACTATTTTGCATCAACCTCTTCCTTCAAACTCTCTGTAACGCCTGAAGGTAAGCTTCAGAAACCCCATTAATTCTTGATCAACGATAAAGTCGGAATCCAGCTATGCATGTTCGTTTGTTCACGTGTCCCTTTGCCAGTCTGTGTAACGGCAGTGGCACACATGTTCCTGACTGCAATAAAAAATGTATTATCTTCAAAATTATCTACAACATTGACGGCGTTTACATTAAAACTAGAGCTACTGCGCAGTTTTTATCAAAAAGAAAGTAATGGAAAGTTCAAATCTATAAGTAAAAAAGAAACTTATTTTTATTCTTTTTTTTTCAAAAAAATTTTGCATGTATATCAATACATCATATAAGAAAAATATTTATAACATGATTGCTTTCACCAAGTAATGGATTTATTTCATACGAATATTTTGAATAGTCTAACTTCTATTTGAAGGGGCAAAGAATTTTTTTTATACGTTGGTAACACCAAGGAAGCATTAAGTTTATCAGTTGTATACAGGATTATACTGCGGCGACAACCTACAAAAAGTGTATTTTCGAATATTTTTGAGTGAAAGAAGGGAATTATAAAGTTGATAAGCATTTACATAGGTATTTAAAACAAAATTATTTTTGAAATAGGCACTGAGGCACACGCACATTTTCGAACCTAAAGACTAATCGCTTCATCTAGATAACTTCGGCTATTGGGATTTTTAAAATATACGCAGGGGATTTTGAAGAAAAGAAAAGATTTTTTGTTCATTAAAACGAGCGAACCTTTCGTTGATAAACAAACAGATATATAAAGCTTTTTTAAAATTTGCTACAATTTAATCCTCTTATTTCCTTTCGCACTTACAATAAGTGTTCTCTATTACAAACAAACTTTTATAGTATTAATGAACTCTACAAAACTTGTTCTATAAAACATTTGACAATGAAAGTACGAAAAGCAATTAGCTGAAGTAATTGTCGGTTAAAGAATTGTAAAGATATATAAGAAGAAAAAAAAACTTCAGTAAATTGATATAAGCCATTATAATAATAGGCTAATATAGGATAGTCTATTCGGTTAGTATAGGCTCTCTTAGCTAGTTACTTCGATGGAGTTCCGAGAAGGACAGAGGTAAGTAAATTCGAAGTGTTTCGATTTTAAAAAAGAAAAATGGTGAATGAGAATGCTAATCCTCACACAAGACGCGTTAGGGGAACTAGCTGATTTTTATTTTTTTCTTCTAATGTCAACTGTCAACAAAAACAAAAACTCACGCTTTTATTAAAAAAACAACAAAAAAAGAATGAAAAAAAGTTTCGAAACCGTTGTCGCCTTAAACGCAGCTTTTATCTATTGTAGTTCGCTAGTAAATCTGGTAAGAAGAGATGCTCACAGTTTTCGCTGCATTGCAGGGATATACTTTGAACGATTTGGCGACCAAAAATATTCTATGTGTTTGCCGAATTAGAAGCTTAAAACTCAACTTTTGCGTCCGCTCATCACAAACGTCCACATACACAGAGAGAAAAATCAATGCAGAATTTGATATTGATACAAGACATATATATTTTCTAGATCCTCTGAAGCTCCCTTGTGCGTTTTGACAAATTTGGTAGTGGATACGAAAACTTGAAAACTTTATTTTTTTCCTAGGCAAAAGTCGTACTCGTCGTTACAGTAAAGTTATCTTATAGTAACTTTAATAAAGCTGCAAAAGTAATCGTTCAATAATATAGAGCATATGTCACAGCCAGGTATACCCGTTTTTATGTAACAAACCCCTATAAACAGTGCGTCTAATAATGTGGTATATTTGTGTGTGAGAATAAATGGAAGACAACAATAAATCGACAACAACAATGTTCTCTTCGCATATTGCGGCAAAAACTGATG
>NW_023999672.1:0-1501 GCF_014805625.2 Glossina fuscipes
CTATTTAGTTTTTAAATTTATTTGAAACTATAAGGCCATCGTCTAATACATGGATTTACATTAACTGTAAAGCATGTGGAGGGAAGGAACTAAAATACTGCTCGAGTAATCATCCTTCTCTATGACTAATCTTAGCAAACCTTAGTTCAGAATTAGGAAAAAAACTATTAAGGACCAATCATTGGATGTCGGAGCCTGCTGTAGCGCATTCGGATATCGAGCTAAGCGGAAAATAAACGATCAAATATTTAATACACGTCTATCCCACAGGCGAAACGTATTAAGCTGAGACTAACTAAACCCTTGTCTTGTTCGGGAATCTGATTAAAGATTCTGATTTTTATTGTGATTGCTGCTGCCTTTTGAATTTTGCGTGCGGTGATTCCATTCTTTGTGATTCGTTGCTGCTATAATTCAATAAAAAATCAGTTTGGGTAATTTTATGATAAATAACAATCGCCGTGATCAGGACGCTCTTTGTCTGTTATACGATTTTTTTTAATGGTGGTAAATATAAAATTTAAAAAAAAAACTTTATAAAAAAATAAGAAGTTAATGGGATGAGCAGCGGTACCTAACGTCGCAGAATTCATCTGAGTCAATGCATATCATTACACACTCCTACTCCTGTTATTATCTCTTTAAACTCAATCTACGAAGTATGGTTTGGCCACAAAGCCGCTCGATCTCCCTCGAAAGTGGGGACATTAAAATCTCCAAGAGCAGATTCTTTGCCCACGCGATAAGTGAGTATTCCTTGTTTATCCAATCCAGAAATAACTCCTTACCAAGAATCGAACTCGTCCGAAATTCATCCTAAAAGTTCTGTATTTTAGGGATTTTTTTTGTTTTAACAAACAAATAAAAGTCACAACTTCCGATGCGGCTACGGCAAAGTCTATTGGCGCCAACGCTACACTTAACAATATCTAAATCGTCTATATTCCATTGGAATATCCATTGATATTGGAATATCAGTTCAGTGAACATGAAATTTACTCTAAGGCGTCTGCCAAAAATTTACTCAACTTCGACATTTACCCGACTTCTGTAAAATTGTAAAAGTCATGCGTTTCTACAAATTCCATCGTGACCCCAATAATCGTGTGCCTTTTTACACAGTCCGCGTAAGTTTTTCGGGGAATTTATTACTGTCCCATAATTATTCAGAAGGTATTAATTTCCCAATTAAACGTAAATGTTGACGTTTCGGTCACACAAACACTCTGTACGCCTCAAGCACTGCTCTGCTCTTCCTTTGACATAAGCCATGAGTGCACTTAGATTTGAGCTCAAGTTAAAAAATGCATTAAATGTAAAGGCGAGCATTCACCAAATTCGAAAAGCTGTCCTTCTTATAAAAAAATTGCAAAGTTCAAAAAAGACGCAGCGGATCATCTAGTTAAATTTACTCATTCTCTCGGAGCATTTACGCTCATCCAAATAATAATTTTTCAATTTCTCTCGAGTTTTTCCCTAAGCCGTCTCCACCGACTTCACA
>NW_023999673.1:0-1039 GCF_014805625.2 Glossina fuscipes
TCCAAAACAACCTTTTCGGCATGTCGAGCCCGCGTGTCAGTCAAGCCTTGCGGCAAAGATCTGAAGAGGTGGTAATCAGAGGTTGTTATGTCTGGTTAGCGTGCTGTGGGCGGCAGAACTTCCCATTCGAGTTGCAATAGTGTGTCTTTGACAAGTCTTCTAACGTTTGGGCGAGCGATGTCGTGCAGGAGGATAACTTTATGTCTGTTAAGCGCTGTTGCTGGTCTTTAATGCAACATTACATTGTTCGATTAGCTCATTTGACGACGGTAGACATCTGCAGCAATAAATTAATTCGGCTTTAGTCGTAGTAATAGCTCGTAATACTTTTCAACTTCCTTATTCCACTTTAGATAGCAAAACTTTGCGGCTATGAACATTTCGCCTCAGCGTCGGCGTCATCTCCTGGATTGAGCCATGCCTATTTGCGTTTGGGATTGTCGTAGATCCACTTCTCCTTGCTGATAGACGATAGATAAACAGACAGACTTAAATTTATTGAGAACTTGATGCTGATCAAATTTACGTTTATTTTATTTGTTTATATATTTATTTTATTTATTTTATTTCTACTTATACATGAAACGCGACTAAACAAATAACAGTCGAGTTCAATTGGCTCTTAATGCAAAACTTATATTAATTAATAATAAAACTTAGTGTAAGTACAATAAAACAAATAAGAAGGAAAAAAAAAAGAAAAAGAGATAAGAAAAAAAGCATGTACACAATCAGCATAGAGCCACACTTACAACCGGTACAGGACCAAATTGCAAATGAAGCCCTAAGCCATCGCAAAAATGCACAAGTCTGGCAACCGATAATAATTAACAATAATTCATTCTCGAATCGTAATGAATTTTTAAGGATAAAAGCTAGTTTAAGTACGACATAGCTAAATCACGCGTAATGTTGCTTCAATGGACTTTAAAGAGTCCGATAACGAGAATAAGTGATAGGCATCATTTAGGTTCTTGCAAACGACACCGACGGCATTAAACAACTCATAATTATGTTTACACTGGCTAAGCTTAACCAA
>NW_023999674.1:0-1220 GCF_014805625.2 Glossina fuscipes
GAGCTAATTTGATGTGTGACTTTACGTTGCGTTAGAAGAAAAAAAAAAAGGAATAAGTATTGTAATCATCCTCAACTTTCCATAAAAAATGAACAGAGTTTGATTTTGACAGCGTAGCAGAAATGTTCTGTTTTATCTTGAAAAAAAATGTATCGCTAATAAAAAAATCAAAATACTTTGATATGTTTCATTGTATTGTGTTAGTAGAACAGATGACATTGCAAACAGTACAGTAGAATGTGCAAGGAGAAAAAAAAAAACCAAGAAGAAAAAAAAAGAAAATTGTGCAACAATTATTTGTAAAAATTTATGAATTTGTTAGTAAAAGAGATTACAAAAACTGTGCAACAAATAAATAAAAATTTATAAAGCACATTTTAAGAGAAATTTATTTGTGTATTCATAAGAACGGGCAAATGTAAAGCATATGACAAGATCACCCAAGAAATAAATGAAAGAAATTGTGTTTTGTCATAGTCAAAGATTTGAAGAAGTTTTTTTAAAGGCGATTGTGAGGGACTGAAAAAAAAAAGGAAATCAAGCTTACTAGAGAAGCATACACACTATGGATACGATAAATATCAAAATATTGATGAACAGAATTTAACTAAAAGAAAAAGAAAAAAAAACAAACGCTATCTACGTAATAAGAGAAGAAGAGAAAGTAATTAAAGGGCTTTGGCGATGTGGAGAGGTCGAATGAAAGGCATGCAATCGCGAAAGGGCGTACGTGAATACATGTAATATTGTGGGGAATAGAAGCAGAAGATCCATTAGCCTAGTGGAGTGAATTAATAAGTGGTGGCTAAACCCTCAGCGAAGACTTAAAAACAGAAAAAGGGAGAAACAGCAGTCAACTCAAGGCAGCGCTACAGCAGTAACGGTCAATAAACAGGTATCATTTTGTTTTATCCCATGTGCTGTTGGTTTCTGAAAATGATTGGCTAGGTAGGTGTACCCCACCGCCGAGGCAGCGTATGGTGTGGTGTGCAGGCGGTGGGAGGTAGGTGGACTATGGACGGATACCAATGGACAAAGTAGAGACCTACGGACGATATACCGGACCAACGACGTGTTAATTTGTTTTAACTTGATTTTTTTTCTGTTTGGGAGTTTAACTTCTTTTGTTTTTTTATTATTGTAATGCGGCGCGGCGGGTAAGAGAAGCAAAAAGAATCTCACAAACAGCTCTACCGCGAGCACGCTTCGTTACAAAGTAT
>NW_023999675.1:0-3598 GCF_014805625.2 Glossina fuscipes
TCAAATATGCACCGTTTTGTTGTATGATTTGTTGCCATTTTAAAGGTAACTTCAAAATGCCTCTCTCATAGAAGTCCTGGTCTCTATTTGCAAAAAACTCTAGTAGTCGATTTTCACAATCCTCCCTAGATTCCAATTTTTTATCATTAAAGAAATTTTGCAATGCAAGAAAAAGATGATAATCGCTTGGTGCCAACTCCGGACTGTATGGCGGATGCACTAAAACTTCCCAACCAAGCTCCCGTGTGTGGCCTAGCGTTGTCCTGGTGGAACACGACACTTCTCCTGTTGGCCAATTCTGGCCGTTTCTGGTCAATCGCTATCTTCAAACGGTCCAGTTGTTGACAGTAGAGATCAGAATTTAGCGTTTGGCCATATGGAAGCAACTCATAATAAATAATCCCCTTCCAGTCCCACCAAATGCATAGCAAAACCTTCCTGGCCGTTAGTCCTGGTTTGACCACCGTTTGAGGTGCTTCACCGCTCTTTGACCACGACCGTTTTCGCACAGAGTTATCGTATGTGATCCATTTCTCATCTCATTCCGTTTGGCCAAGGCTTCGCAGATGGAATTCGATCCATCATGTTTTTTTCTGTTAATTGGTGTGGCAACCAAACATCGAGCTTCTTTTTGAATCCAGCTTTGTGTAAATGGTTTAAAACTGTTTTATGGTCGATTTTTAGCTCCTGGGCGATGCTACGACTGCTAACATGCCGGTCAACTTCGATCATTTCTCCGATTTTATTGACATTTTCGACGACCGGCCTACTTGTGCGAGGTGCATCTTTAACATCAAAAATTCCTGAACGGAATCTACGAAACCAAAACTGCACATAATTGGCTGTTACAGTATCGGAACCATAAACAACGTTACAATTTTAGCCGCCTGGCTTGCATTTTCGCCTTTGTCAAAGAAAAACTGTAAAATGTACCGAATTTTCTCTTTGTTCACTTCCATTTTTAACAAGCTGTAACTCACAACTGAATGCACCAAACAAAAAACAGTAAAAGAATTTGTTTTACTGCGAAATGTCACCTTTCCAACGAGCATAAATCTGAAATTGTTTGATCGATACTTTACGAGAAATCTATCAGTGCAGCCATATACCGAAAAAATAATGGATTTCTTTTTCCCCAACTAATATTTGCCGGTTTGGTTATACTATGCGCTATCGTACCATTTTAAGGAAGGATTATTTGAAAAAAACTAATTTAGGATTACGTGCTATTCAAGAATAAGAGAATGGACAAGATAAATTGAACCACATTAATGAAATCGCCAAGCTAATGGAAATTAAAGTCAATAATGGTAACGATGATCGTATGCAAATAACAAAACATTGGTTGTATGGCTGTCAGCATAACAAAAAAACTTTCCCAATCTTCAAAGTATTTTATGAAAATTATGAGCGACATATCAGAAATAAAAGATGAAATTAAATTAAGATTGATTTGTCAGGCCTCTTCTCTCCCGTATTTTGATGTTTTATGATCAGATGTCTCTTTTTTGGTTTGTGCTCGTATTTTAGAAAGATTAAGGATTTTGCATTAATACGTAAATTGGCAACGAAGAATACGAATATTGATTTTTGTAAGAAAGAAAAGAAGTGTTTCGGATTGTTGAAAAGCAAGTTAACTTAGACACTCATTGAGTTTAGTGCGATTTTACTTGCATAGAATGATGGTTTGAAATACCATTCTATACATTTGTTTTAAAACAGACAAGAGATTTTGAATCTACATATCATAGTCTTAAACTGGAAACTATGCTTATTGTTTATGTGACACATAGATTCAGAACATCTTTGCAGGGACTCAAGTCTAAAATATTAAGTGCTTGCAAAAATTTTGGCCAGCGACTTCTACAGGTAAAAATGATAAAGAAGTTGGAAATACCAGTGTACATAACGATTAACATAAAATAATAGTTTTCTATTTAATATTATTGAAATATTCGACATTCATTGCTTTTGTTTTTTGATTTGAAAAAATCTGATGTCGACATTTTTAGAAACTTGTGGTGATGCTGCTTCGTCATATCGCGAATGTCGGTTTTGGTTTCCTGCGGTTTAAAAGTGGTGATTTTAACGTCAATGACGAAAAACCGTCTGGAAGAACAAAAAAGTTCGAAGACAATGAATTGTAAGACTTATTGGACGAAAACTTTCAAAGAACGTTCGAACAGCTTAGCAATTAATGAATCAACTGTTTGCAGACGTTTACATGCGATGGGAAAGATCGAAAAGAAAGAAAATGGCTAACATACGAATTCACTGAACCGATTCAACTGTTCGCAGTTTCATTGGTTAGCAAGCAAAACAAGAAGAGTTTTCTGTAGCGTATTGTGATAGTCGATGAAAGGTAGATCCTGTACGACGTAAACACAAAAAGTCGTTACTTAGTCCGGGAGGGCCATCCACGTCGACACCGAAGCAAAATATTCATGGCCATGGATATGGTAGGATCAGAAACGTGTGGTGTATTGCGCTGCTAAATCTAAATGAGACTGTTACGTAAAATGTCTGCTGACGTAAATTGAACAAATTGAACGATGTATTGTAGTAAAAACGATCAGCGATAATAGTTAACAGACGAAAAGTCATCGTCTTGCATGGCAATGCTTGGCCATATGTTGCAAGAGTTGCCCAGCATACATTGTTGCAACTGGAATGGGAGTTCTGCAACACCCAGCGTACTCACCGGACATAGCGTCTTCTGAATACCATTTGTTCAGATCAATACAGCGTGGTTTGGCTGGCACGCGGTTCCGTAAAGTTGAAGAAGTGCGAAAATGGATCGATGACTGAATCGCGGCCAAACCAATATCGTTATATTATTTAAATCTCATTTAGCGTATATTGGTGAAGTCTGAAATTTCACAGAGGAGCCATTTAAGTAGGTAATTCGACATTCCGGTGTGCTAATATATGCCGATGATATCAAACCTTTTTACTCCTCAAACAATACAGAAGGTCTTTCTCTTCTTGAATTCTATATATTTTTATTTGCAGATTTGTGTAGGGTGAATGGAATAACGCTAAATGGATAAAAATGTAAGGCTTCTTTCAGAAGAGTGTTCCCCATTACTTTCAGTTACAATTTATATGATCACCTTTCGGAAACGGTTTCCTCATTCGGTGCCCTTGATGTAGCTTTTAACGACTTTTTTCATGGCAAATTAGTTGTGTATAAGGCGAGGTCTGCACTAGGTTTTATTAAAAGGTGGTCGAAAGACTTTGATAACTCATATGTAATAAAGGGATTCTATGTATCGTTGGTGAAACGCTGAGCTGAATATGCGTCTACCATTTGATTTCCTATTTACAATTATTATGTCGACATATTTGCTTTAATTTTCCTGAAAATTTGTGCCGTGGAAAAATTATTATTTTTTTTTGTTTTTCTTTTTCGTTTTTTTTTTTTGTTCCTTCTTAAGCTACTTTTTTTGTTTTCAATGGACATGGATTGTTTATTTACTCCATGTCGTGCGAAAACTGGCCCTGAATCTGAAAGATTCATTTCTTGCTGGTTGTGTGATCGTTTTGGACATGCAAAGTGTGCTGGTATTACCGGCCGTGCTGCTGATGCAGTCCTTGA
>NW_023999676.1:0-7058 GCF_014805625.2 Glossina fuscipes
TAAACGCGTTCTTTGAGAAATTTAGATCACTTCCTTCTTCTTCCTAATTCTTTTGCAAATTTATAGGCGATATATTCATTTTCGCTAACGGGAGAGTATTTCCCACAAATACTATAAAGTTGGGCAGACGGACCGATGAATAGTCCAACAGACGGGCATGTGCATTCTAAACTTGAAACTGACTAAGAGTGTATATGCTTTAAGCGGTTTTTAAGGCTTGTTTCTGCGCGTTATAAAGGTGTTGAAAAAAGTTAAATTTTGGCACACTGGGTACGCATGGTTAATTTTTCCCATTGTTCTACAGGGACTACAGCATCGGCCATGGAATATAAGTTCAAATTTTCGTACATTTATACGCTATATTTATGAGTAAGGAGGAAAAACCATATATACGCTGTATTTATGAGTAAGGAGGAAAAATCAATTTTTATTCCTTTTGAAGAGAGTAGAAGAAATCAGCCTCGACCCAAATCTAGTTATTTTCCTTTCTTTCAGGACCTGCAAAGGTACCATATCTCTTTCTGGGGAGATTTATCTAAGTTATTATGTCTCTAGGTTAAGAGCAAAAAGAAGAAAAGTTAAAACATTCACCACTGCTTAAGTATTATATAGATTGAAATATATAGATTGACTACATTTCCAACTTCCTTGAAAGGCTTTTGCAATAAATTTAGTTTCCATTCACGCTTTTGCCTACAGTCACGTTTTAAATAGAATTCCATTCGATGTTTCAATTTTTCGCTGCATTTTTATCTGTCCTGCGCTGTCACCTTGTCGTAACGTGTTAGAAAAGTCTGTCTTCCGCATTACTTTTTTCACAATAACAATATTTAAATCTGACGTTGAAGCAGTAAAGCAAAGTAGTGTAATAATATAGACACTTATATATAGAGAACAGAGAACAATAAGGAAAGGAAGAATCACTGAAAGAATAAAAAACAGAAATGAAGCCTGAGAGAAAGCTTTCATTAAAAAATTATCATTATGTTAGAAGGCTGTTGTTAAATTTTATGGCAAGCGGTTTCCTATTTTTTGCTATAATATTTCGAAACACAGTTTGCTCGCCAAAAAATCAATACAGCATGCTGTGAAGTTATTTGCTGCGGATGGAGATTTGCTCACCGGCATCTTCAATCTCTGCAACACAAGAAAATATGTATACTGCGGGTCCGATGTGGCAATAACATATCTTCCACTTGGATACCTGTGACCTTTATATGAATCATATTCACACATTTTGATTTTGGTTGTTGTTGCTCGTACAACTTACTTCTTTTACTTCCGCTTCACTCTAGAAAGTTCCTTTTTTCATTTACCATTGGTTTACATTGAGTTAAACTCCCTGCTCCACTTATTAAATTACTGACTATGTTTGGCGTTCATTTCATTTGGTTTTACAATGGAAAGAATAAAAAAAAAAAGAAAAGAAAGTCGGAAACTGTGTTGGATAAGTTTCTCTGCAGATTGGCCTAGCGCCACTGCTTTAGCTGAGATTGCCCTACTCTCATCGTTCATCATACTCACTTAAACATAACTTTTTGTTAACTTACTCCTAACTTAACTTAGCACCCGCTACCCGAATAGAGGACGTACAAGCTCAAAATGAGCGATGATTTTGAATGCTTAAAATGCTTTCCCTTGTAGTAAGAAAAAAATGTAGCATGAAAAAAATCAACGTTTCCCTGCTCTTACGAGATGAGTAATAAAGTAAATTTTTTGCAAGCTTTTCATTCTACAGCTATGACGTAATGAAACGTGTCATGTTGTCGGGGAAAGAAGTAAAAGTTTTATAAAGCTCCGTTTTTTTTCATACCTTGTTATTTTACAATTTTGCTACATAATTCTGCAGAACGGGTTTCTTGCATCCATTAATAAATTGAATTTCATGTGTAGGATAGTGACCAAGGTTGTCAACTATTATAGATCCTGGGTTTTAACATCTATAGAGCTATTATGTACCGTATGAGGCACTACGGTATTATTAGCTAGTTTAGCGAGCCACTATTAATGTAAGACGTTAACTACGTTTCATTTAAAAGTTTCGACCATTTTAGTTACATGTGTAAGAAACGTTGTTTCAGTTTGTCAAAATAGGCGTAAGCAGCATCGCTATTCATCGCTGTAAATTGAAAATGAAATAAGACGTAGGAAATCCGAAATGACGCTTCAAATGTGTAATTAAATAGCTTTGTATATTTGTGAACAATGTGAATTAAAATAAACGTCTTGCTAAATGCAGATTTTTGCAAGAGTTTCGCGTGTCAAAAAATACGTTTAATATGTTTTAGGAAAAATTGGTGCGCGAAACTTCTGCCCTTAACTTATTTCCACTTCGCTAGAGGCGAGTAGAATAACAGAGGAAATATAAACCCGGGTACCTTCTGCACTTTCAACTTTAATTGTATTGAAATAAAAGATATAAAGAATAATCTGCGCTAAGATGTTTTCTGAAAAATTAAAAAGTTGCCTTTTATTTATATAACGCGAAAACAAAAGTAAAATGATTAAAATTCAAAGTTCAACAACACAAATCAAAATTTTCCTAAGAAATGGGAAAATGAAATTATATGAGTTATATCAAATTACTTCGCTTCTTTTTATTTCGTCAAAAATTTTATATAATTTTACATTTGTATGGTTTTGTTATTGAATGTATCATTGTAAATAAACAAACGTCAAAATTGCCCCTTATTTTCCCATTAGTTTTCGAAATAAATTTCGAATGGGCAAAGCCATGCATAACTTTCGACCAAATGGTTCTCAAGATATGCCCTTGCAATGAGCGCTCGTTAGCTAAAAGACATGTAATTAGTGCCCAGGATAGGAGAGTGATGCAGTACGTAATGCGTTAAAAAATATTTCACCTCATTCATGAACTACTTTCTTACAATACCTGATATCTTCTTTTTCTGCAAATTAGGCAAGCAACAACCGAAGCTGCATACTGTTGTGTAAAAAGCGGGATAATACCCGACTATTGTACATCGATATTTCGGTGGCACTATTATAATATTGATATACTCGTCGTTGTTTTCATAAAACTTGAGTTTTTACCTCGTGTATTCGCTTAGCCTCTCAAAGTGTTTTATTTTTCTTTTGTTTCGATATCAAAATTGACATTCTTTGTAAAACGAAGGAACCATTCCATTATCGACTTGTTAGTCGCGGAGATTTTGACCAAGTTCGACAAAGTGTCTCTTCTTTCAATACTTGCTCGATGGACATTAAATCCTTTCTAAACTCCTCACATTCGAAGAAAGCGGAGGCCAACGGTCGTTGGTAATCTTCAAAAAACGGCATTATTCTTGTTTTAGGTCTGCAATCATTTACACCATTTGCTTCTGCTCCCTAAAAGTTGAATCGATTGCTGTCATTTCTTAGTTAAATACATATTAATTATAATTATTAACATAATCGCCACGCACACTTATAGATAAACAAAACGCCTTTATATTTAAACAAAAATCAAATATCTTCAGCGTGACAAAAATAAAATTTGTGTCTATAATCCACTTATAAATCAAATATCGATTTCTGTTTTTATAGTCCGTGGTTCACATATGTTTATAATGTAATTAGCAACATGAATAATGTAATAGAATATAAGGCATAAGGAAAGAGAGACATTATTTTCAAATTCGCGTCATTTTTTAGTTATCAGCATATAAGTGTCTTTGCGACAAAGCCTAAGAGACGTGGACCGCCGCCTGGTCGCTGATTAGATGTTGAAAATGAACAAATAAGATCAGATTTTTTAAAAGAAAACTATTCTTCACTAATTATGTAATGTTAGAGATATCAGAGATTAGGTTACTCTGGATAGCTCGCTTGTTTGACACAAAATGCATATACAAAAAGCGGAAAAGTGAAGCGTAGACATATATCTGTCCGTTATTGCTCGTGTATAAGTGCGTTTCACATCTGATTTTCCTTTATTATCTGTCGCCTGTGCTACGGCTGTCCAATATTATCTACACTTGAGGGGCTTCTCCCCCTACTGCATTAAAGTGATAGACAGCTACTTGCTTAATAGAAGACATTACAAAAGAATACCGGATTATAGCTGGGGTAACGCAAGACTTCATCCTGGGTACTTTCCTGCGAAATCTCATGAACGACGGACGGCCCAATGTGGGCTTTCTAAGAGGAGCGAGGTTGATAGGGTACGCAGATAACATATACCTGATTATCGACTCCGCTGATGTAGATCGTAGCAAAAGACAGCTTAAGCCAAATAAGGGGGTGACTACGTAAGTCCGAATTAAAACTTACCGTGAACAGAAGTGAAGCCATATTGGTGACGGGTGGAATGGTAGTCCAACTTCAGTTAACTAGCTCTCACTTCCACGCCGCAACTTGAAAGCCATTTATTTTTCCATTATAGTCGTCGTCATTCAATATTCATTTCGAAAAAATAATAGGAAAACAGGGGGCATACATGACTTTTCAAGAACAAAAGCTTACAAATGTCCTTTGGGGGCTAAACCCCATACCTTGCGCTGGGGTAAGCTCAACGGCTTCAGGTTTTGTTTCACAAGAAGTTTTCTTTTGATGTTTTTTTATTTTTAATGATTTCAAGAGGGTTTTACAACTAAAGGGAAATGGTTTTTTCTCTTTTAAATTCAAGGTAGAAACTGTTAATTGCAATATCTACGTGATCGAAATGCTCTTCAAAAGAAATGATCGTTTATTTTAAATAATGTTTGCTTATTTATTAATTTTATGTTGTTTCTTTTGTTTTATTCTTTATTTCAATATCTATTTTAAGCGCTAAACCTTGCGTTTAAATAAACACGACTTGTACGGCTTCAAAGTAAAGTTAATATTCAGTTTTTAATTTCAAATACAATCTGTGTCCATATTACTGTTAGTTTTGTTAGCTCAAGGAGCACTACCGAGAAATTCAATTTTCTTTGAACCGCCGAACAGAGACGAAGAACCTGTGAGGCAAAATCCAGGGACGACTTTGGCTCCTCACAGTACTTAAAAAATCACCATGCCATAAAATCATAACATTATACTTGTGTGTTAAATTACAATCTTGTAGGCTCGTAAACTGGGTTTTTAAGGAAATTGTAAAGTAGTTTAATGAGTTTGGATGTAAAGATGATTTACTGCAACAGAGTGTTGTGTTGACAAAATGCGTTGTTGTATTATTTGGGAGGATTCCCTATGAATCCTTCCCTGGTAAGGGTACTTGGAAAAGGATGACGTATCCCTATTCTGCTCGGCTTCAGAACGCCAAGTCTTTCCGTCTCATAGATTGCCAATAAAGCTCGGCATGAGACGGTCCCTAAATCTTGATCGTAGGCGGGTTGAATGCCTGTTATTTTTTCTTAGCGAATTAAACGCTTATGTTTGAGTTGTGTAAAACAATTGAAATTCTTTATTGAGAAGTGCACTATTTATACTTAATTTCTATACTAAATTATGCTTGCCTAAACAAAATTATAATTCTGTAATTGCGGCGCCTGGCATCGTATTACATTACGAAATGCAATACTCAGCCAGGTGAAGTGCGACAAAATTTTTGTTTTTCTTTTTTTTTTGCTACAGAATTATGCAAATTCAGCATAATTCTGTCGCACTTCAAAGTGGATGCATACGACGGTAGCGATCACACTACAAAATATATATTAAAGCCCTTTTCTTTTTTTTACTTCGGGGGATATGGTAATTGTTCCCCCGGATAGCATCCATAACAGATAATACAACATCAATCTTATGCAGACAGGGTCTGATATGATTGTTGTAAATATAAATGACGTAGAAGATTACTTTGTGGATAATATTAGTAAGAATATATGGACGATGGCCGGACTTGGTGCTGAATTAACTTCCCTATCTGCTGGTCCGTCAGCACTTGATGACCAGATTGTTGATAATGCTTCTGATTTGGGTGCGAAAGGTATTTCAGATTCTGCAATTAAGTTATATGCCTATATTACGCAGTGTAATTTCTTTGCATTCGTTGAAAACTGCGAAAATATCTCTTCTGATTTTTTTTATGAATATCTTAAAATTTTTAATATTGATGGCTTGAAAGAACTAAAAGCAGTTAGTAGTAGTAGAGCCAAATTACTGTTCACCTCTACTCGCCGCACTCATAATTTTATTCAAAATAATGTTTTTAAAAAGTAAAACCTTAAGACTTACATTCCAAGATCTTTTACGGATGTATTTGTAATTAGCCATTCCTATTTAGTCCGATGTAAATGGATTACGCCCATACGCCCCTTGCCGTTAGGCTTCGGAGAAGGAATCCTGACGGTTCCCATCTTAAAACATTGTTTTAAGTGTCGTAAGTATGAGCATGTTTCTAAATTTTTTAAAGCTAAGGAGAGGAGGTGCCTCAATTGTAGCAAGTCTTCTAAGTGTACCGAAAATAGTGAAACGATGAGGTGTCTGCCCTGTGGTTCAAGTGAACACAACTCTGTAAACAAGTCTTGCCCTAGAAAGAGGTGAAACAGAAGTTTTCTTCAAGTTATTTTCTATGTCTGAATGATAACGCCTACGATGAGAACTTCACTCCTTTGGGGAACCCGTCTACCATTCTGGCCAAGGATGATAATGAGAATGTTAATAAGATTCCAACAAAGAAACAAAGAAAAAATGTAATGCGGTCGTTAAAACGAAATCTGTTATTTCCAAGCCTGCTCTCAGTTCACCCTCAAAACCGTCTGGACCAAGATCTCAGTGATTTCGAACAACGATATGCGTTCTTGTGCAGATGACTTTTTAATTGGGTCTGCGCATTCATCCTTTTCAGTGGCCCTGAATGGCCTTTCGATAAAAGTTAATCTTTTTTCGATGCATCTGCCGATCTTAATTTATACTTTAGTCCTAGCAAAATAAATAGTATTTATATTGAATATTTCATTAAATAAATATTTATTTTGTCAAAGATTCTAAACGCGAAATTTGGCTTTTCATGAAAGGAACTAAAGCTAATTAGGTGAAATCTCTGCGATTTCTTCGTAGAATTTTAAGTGACAGTTTAACTCTTCATGGACATTAAGAAAAAGCATTCAAAGACTCTCAATTTGGATGTAATATCA
>NW_023999677.1:0-1145 GCF_014805625.2 Glossina fuscipes
AAAGAACACTGAGAGCTATCGGAAAAATTAGATATACACCGTAAAACCAGTGGTGAGAATAATGACTTACATGCAACTTAGTATAAACATTATTGTCTGTTTCGTTGGAAATTTTAAAAATAACAATTCTAGTAGTTTCTCAAAAATTTTTATGCATAGTTTCTTTTCAAAGAGAGCTGCGAATTCCAATTCAAGTAATAAGACTGGTGATCAAAACTTT
Organism: Glossina fuscipes; assembly: GCF_014805625.2. NCBI lineage: Eukaryota > Metazoa > Arthropoda > Insecta > Diptera > Glossinidae > Glossina > Glossina fuscipes. The sequence goes on from NW_023999677.1 coordinate 221, forward strand.
TTCGTTTTAAAACGAAACTTCTTAGGAAACTGCTTTTGTGTTACCGATCAACGAAAGTGAATTTATTTAGTTATTCCATATGGAACTAGCGTAAAAAGGAACGGCGTTTTCAAAACATCGTAGATGACTACCTTTTGATGTGAGATTTTCCTATGAGGTTCGTCTATCCCGAAATGATAAATATTTTTATTTTGTAATTTAGTAACACCTCTTTTGGTGTTATCCGGCCGGAATATTTAAATCTTTGCATGGAGACTAATAACCCGAGCCGGACTCCTCGGCGCAGCGATCTCCGCCCATTGGTCACATTCTGTCCAAATCTCAAAAAAAAACATAAACAAATATGATAAACCCTTTTGTTCCTCTAATTTTTCTTCATCTCAAAATTCTCTAAATAAATCATTGTGGACGCTAGAATTCTCAATAAAGGAATTTGCTCCTCGGGATATATCTCGAAAAACTCGTTCTCTCTTTTTTTTTTCTATTTTCTCTTATTTATTTATACAAATATTGTTCGTTTACTGGTTTCTACATTTTTTTTCCTTATTTTTCTTTGAATACTTTCAAACAACTGCTGATAATTCGAAGACTGCATTTTAAGATTCAATAAATAGAATTCAATTTTTAATTTACCTTAGGTGAATTTTAGGTATGCATATATAAACGAATAAATCGTTTGAGATTCAAGGCTTTCTTGATTTAGATCACGTTTGCAATCGCTTTTGAAATTTTTTTAATTCTTTCCTCTTTGTGCTTTGCTTTCTCTTGAATAATTTTCTACAGCGATAGCGTAGTAATTAAAAGCGAGCTAATACTCTAAAGATTTAAACAACAAAGCATTTCATTTTTTTAAAACAGAATTTTGCTTTATGGAAAGGTTATTAGCCAAATGAAGGAAGTTGCAAAATTTCTATTGGGATTTAAA
>NW_023999678.1:0-1105 GCF_014805625.2 Glossina fuscipes
CAGCCATGGCCAGTCAGAAGCTGGGTTAAGTAATAGTTTACTTCTCCATGCCGTCTGTCAACCCAACGTCTTATGTTAGGGATAAGAACGAACGTCCATCTTCCTTTGGTCGTTCTTTCCCACCTTGACTGCCAAATCCTTAACGAGGCCATCCGCTCCTCGCATCTTATAACGTGTGAGGAGAGCTCGTTGCCGCGACGCCGTTTGTAGATGCGGCTCATCTCATCGGCCAGAATGTCGACTGGCAGAGTGCCAGCTAGCACTAGCGCTGCCTCTTCCGACACGGTACGGAATGCGCAAGTCTGCTTCAGGGCGCTAAGGCGATATATCGCCGCCAATTTTCGGAGTGCCGCTTTTACAGTCAATGCACCCGCCCATACTGGGCTCGTATACGTGGCTATGACCTTTCTTCTAGCTGCTTTCAGACCCCCCACGTTTGGCATAATTTTTGCCAATGCCGTCTGGATGGTTGCCGCTTTCTTCGCCACGTAGTCGATGTGCCGCCTGAAGTTGAGGCGGTGATCAATTATCACTCCCAGGTATTTGAGCGCGGGGACTGACTGCACAATGTGGTCCCCGATTCTTATCTCGCACGCCTCTAGCTTCTTCCGGCTGCTCACAAGCACGACTTCCGTTTTGTGTTCAGCCAGCTCTAGGCCCACCTTATTTAGCCACCCTTTAATACGTATGATTGCCTCGGTAGCTTTCGCTTCTATATCGGCAATATGCTTTGCGACCACCACTATCGCAACATCATCGGCGAATCCAATACTCGTTGTGCCGGTGGGCAGCTCCAACCTCAGGACATCGTCGTACATGCTGTTCCACAAAAGAGGGCCAAGAACTGACCCTTGTGGGACGCCTGCTGATATTTTATACTGTTCTGTGCCGTTGTCGCTTTCATACACCAACGTACGGTTCGACAAGTAACTCGTTATGGTGTCCAATAGATACCTTGGGACCCGCGTTCTTATAAGAGCCCTGCGGACAGCTCCCCAATCCGCCGAGTTAAAAGCGTTTTTTAACGTCCAGTGTAATCAGGGCACAGTATTTCTTGTCGCCCCCTTTCCACCTATCCCCGGCTATGGCGTCGGACGCCAGCCTC
>NW_023999679.1:0-1787 GCF_014805625.2 Glossina fuscipes
TGTGCAATCTATTGCAGACAACAGAAAGCACCTATTGGGGCGAAATCCCTTAAGACAAAAAATAATCAGCGATAAGGGGACCGGAGTTTAAAAATTAATAAAGTAGCGATGCTGGTAGGGAGGAAGTGAGAGCGCTAAATAGGGAGGGAAAGTAAAAATTAAAGAATCGTTTTCAATGCTTATATGTTATGCAATACCACTATAAAGCTTAAAAGTTAACCAATATATGTGTTCTATTCGAAATTTATAAATTTGAAAAACTTTAAATGCAGTCTCAACTACATTAAGCTATAAATTAATTAAAAAGTACTTATGGCGTAGTTGTACTTCAATTTTATGCTATTAATCTACATTTAATGAGCTATTTTCTGCTTCTTCGAGCACTTTATCTAGGTGTCTATAAACGATAAGCAAGATTGTGCCTATACTTGACTTTTGTTAAAGAGGAAACACACCACAAGAAAAGTAGATCCGTCTTGAACCGAATCTCTGATGCCATTCACTTTATCAGGTAAAAATCTCGTCTGCTGCCTAGACAAATCTTAAAGGACTTGGACAACTTTTGACATCGACATCAGCTGGAATTTTTTTAAAAAGCTACGATTTTCGAATTTTTGTCTTCTTTTTTCATTTTTTGTTCTATGAAAACAAGCTCTATTGATTTTTGAAAAACAAGAACAAGGATTGGTAATAGCGTAAGAATTAAATAAGACTTAGATTCTCACATTAATCAAACATAAAAACATTTTATTGAAATACTGATACAGATTTCTAGGTGTGACAACCGGAATGACAAATCTAGTGACACCAATGAAGCATAGGAAGTGATACTACATTACAGATTAGAAAAGTTTTACGCTAATAACATTTTATGTGCGCATAAAATGTAAACTTTTAATTACATGCATATGCTCGGTACATAGTTAATGTATGCGTAGAAACTGAGACAGATTCAAGCACAATGTACAGTTAAATGCATATGAAACCATTATATTTTGCTACGCAACGTGATGCGTGGTGATGAACTTGTGAAAATTGGTTTTATGTTTAAATTTGTATCTACTTTTTCTTCAATACTTCGGAAATTATTGTATTTTTCAAATAAAATTTTAAAGTCTCTTTTGAAAACTATTGACAATGTGAAGAAGGTTATGCGGGAATTAAGAATTGTATTTTGAACTTGACTACCAATATTGGAAAAATTCAAAAATTAAATGGTAATGGATATTTTTACTTTGATGGTTTTTTCAACTTTCGCAATCTGCCAATTTTGTATAAGTTACGCAGAGAGAGGAATATGGTTAAATGATTTATCCACAAATCCAAATAATTATTTGCTTCTCGTTCACAAGAAACAATCACTTGATAACGTCGATGCGCCATTCACCGTAGATAGGGCCAGTTCACGTTGGTGAGGATTCATTACAGAAATTCGATTTTATAGCTTTGAAAGAATCAAATATACAAAAACCGTTTATGTGCGCAGCAGCAGATATTTCAAATACAAAGTTTGATAAATTGCCTTCGCCCCATGTATTTCTTCACATCCTATGAAACAAGTTGCGTAACACTCTTTGATGTTCTTGGCAGCCTTGGTGACGGTTAAACTGTCTTGACTCAGTTTTATTAGACATTTGCGAACCATTACATTTCCTTTAAGGCAGTATATGATATATTTTTGCTTATTGAAGTGTTGCACGACTTATTGTTCAAACTTCTGAATTCGCTTAAAGTGATCACATTTCGTTTATCCGTTAAGCACATATCGTCTTTTTTTTTGCGAACTC